>NC_054498.1:4804002-4981502 GCF_017639515.1 Carcharodon carcharias
GCTCTCTCTCTCTCTCTCTCTCTCTCGCTGTGTCGCTCTCTCTCTCTCTCTCTCTCTCGCTGTGTCGCTCTCTCTCTCTCTCTCTCTCTCGCTGTGTCGCTCTCTCTCTCTCTCTCTCTCGCTGTGTCGCTCTCTCTCTCTCTCTCTCTCGCTGTGTCGCTCTCTCTCTCTCTCTCTCTCGCTGTGTCGCTCTCTCTCTCTCTCTCTCTCGCTGTGTCGCTCTCTCTCTCTCTCTCTCGCTGTGTCGCTCTCTCTCTCTCTCTCTCTCTCTCTCGCTGTGTCGCTCTCTCTCTCTCTCTCTCTCTCTCTCGCTGTGTCGCTCTCTCTCTCTCTCTCTCTCTCTCTCTCTCGCTGTGTCGCTCTCTCTCTCTCTCTCTCTCTCTCTCTCTCGCTGTGTCGCTCTCTCTCTCTCTCTCTCGCTGTGTCGCTCTCTCTCTCTCTCTCTCTCTCTCTCTCTCGCTGTGTCGCTCTCTCTCTCTCTCTCTCTCTCTCTCTCTCTCGCTGTGTCGCTCTCTCTCTCTCTCTCTCTCTCTCTCTCTCGCTGTGTCGCTCTCTCTCTCTCTCTCTCTCTCTCTCGCTGTGTCGCTCTCTCTCTCTCTCTCTCTCTCTCTCTCTCTCGCTGTGTCGCTCTCTCTCTCTCTCTCTCTCTCTCTCTCGCTGTGTCGCTCTCTCTCTCTCTCTCTCTCTCTCTCTCTCTCGCTGTGTTGCTCTCTCTCTCTCTCTCTCTCTCTCTCTCTCTCTCTCTCTCTCTCTCTCGCTGTGTCACTCTCTCTCTCTCTCTCTCTCTCGCTGTGTTGCTCTCTCTGTCTCTGGCACGCTGTCTCTCTACATGGAATTGTACAGCAGGGAGAAGCGGACAACAGTAAATGAGGGAGCAATAACCAGCAGCAAAAAATTAGAGTTAATGTGAAATTTTGTTCTATTTTGTGCACTCTGGGTGCTTGCCCTCTCAGTGGGCAAGATCTGTGTCATGATTGGCAGGAATTCAAATAACCTTGGTGTTTGTCCAGAGCAGTTCCCTTCAGTGCTGACCTTTAGAGAGGGAAAGAGAATTTGTGCCAGTTAAACTAACTGGTTGTAGACCATAAAGACTTGGGAATTAAATCCCTGATCTTGGCCCTGCTTGTGAATTTAAAAAAAAGAGAGAGAGAGAATTTAAACTTCCATTTATGGGCAGACTTTGTACAGCAATAAAAACAGGTTTCTCATCACCACACGGGAGTTTCAGCTGCAAAATTAACGTAAATCAAAACTAAGATTTCTGATTTGATTTTGAGCTGAATCATTTCCACATTCCTCTTACCTCCACAACATCCTGTGTCGGCTTGGCTCAATGAGGAGCTCTGTCACCCTCTGATGCAGGGGGTCCCAGCTTTGAGCCCTGCCCCAGGGTTTGGGCTGGTGGCTCAAGGCCTCGCTCCAGTGCTGGGGGAGTGTTGCATTTCCACCTCTTTTAAGTGACTGTAACACGGTTGCCATTGGAAGAGGAAGAGGAAGTTCTGCTGGTGTCTCGGCCAAAACTCCTCATTCAACCAGCACCTAAAACAGCTTCCCTAGTGATTCAAGTCACCGCTGTTGGTGGAATCTTGCTGTGCACAAAATGGTCATTGCATCTACCTAATTCGGGGCGGGGGTCACGCGGCTCAAAGCTTTTCTCTGGGAGGTTTGACAAGGTGTTCACTATAGTCTATCGCCATCAGCCCTCGAGCATTGTCCTACTGCTCAGGATTCACTGATGGGTAATGCAGTATAGGGTGAACAAATTGAACCTTTGTCCTGTCCTCTGGGAGCACTTTCACAAATGGCTTTTGGTGGGGGAATGAGGGGCATGAAGACTGAATGCTGGGACAGCCATGGACAGCATGTGCACAGTGAGAGCCTCCCACTACTGTGATCGCCTAAAAGACTGAGGGTTTCCCTGAGGCAACACAAAACCATTAAAGGTGCAAGTTGTTGTCACCCCAACAGTGACACTTCCCTACAGTCTCATGTTGGAACAAAAACGATAGAAGATTGTTGGGCCGGTATTGTAAAGAGCAATTCTTTGAATCTTGCTCTTGGTCTTTGACCGCTTCTCCTTGGCCCTGTGACTGGTTTCCTTTCCCACCATAGGATGTGGGCAGTCTTTCTCCTCTGGGCACCACCTTCTTGCGGAACTTGCAGGAAAACACCTAGTTCAGGGGTTAGAGTATTTACCTGAACATGGTTTCCTTTCTTCTGAAGGCGTTCTCCGTTCCTCTCACTTTTTATCCTTTTTGCCTACTTTATCACCCAGCAGTGTGCTTGTGCGGCCTGTGATAGTCACAGGCAACTCCTGTGGGCAGGTGTCAGGAGGATAGTCCAGGCTGATAGTCCAGGCTGACACTGGGTCTCAGTAACCCCCCCCCTCTCCCTCCCTCTCCCTAATCCTCACCCAGGGCTTCTCCATTCACTGCCTAAAGGCAGCGATCAGAGCCTCAGAAAGGAGGAACTTGCATTACCTCACAGCCTTCCCAGACCTCAGGACATCCTAAAGTACTTACCAGCCAATGAAGAGCTTTTGGTGTGTGGTTACCGTTGTAATATAGTGAAGGCAGCGATATTAGAATGAATCCTGTGGCTGAGAGCGCTAGTGGATCCTCCCAACCCATGAAGTGATCTTTACATTCAAAGACTAATTAACCCTGCTATTTTTTTGTCCCTCCATTGTTCAGATCAAGGCTCACTACCCAACAGGCTGAGTACTGATCATAACCAGAACAGCAGCTGTGACTGACCTGACCTGACCAGGTCCCCATTCCTCTGCGGGTACAGATAGACCTGGGCTTGGCTGTGACGCTTCCTGCAGTCAAATATCCTGCCCCAGATTCAGCATCTCAGTTGATGCATGAAGAATGGGCACTTACATAGGAGAGGTACTGGGGAGGGGGAGTGTGGATGAGGTGTGACTAGGGGAGAGGAGTTTTTGGGGGAGGTGGGGCGTAACCAGGGGGTGGGGGGGTGGGTGGGGAGTTAGGGAGTCACCAGGGGGTGGAAGAAAGCAGTGAGTGACTTGATCTGGGGGAGGGAAATCGGTAAATTAAAATGACAGTCTGTCAGAGAATCATAGAAAAATCACGGCACAGAAAGAGACCACTCGGCCCATTGTGCCTGTGCCAGCCAAAAAACGAGGCCACCCAGCACCTGCTTTCCAGCATTTGGTCGGTAGTCCTGCAGGTTACAGCACTTGAGGTGCATATCCAGACACCTTTTAAATAAGTGGAGGGTTTATTCCCTGCTACCCTTTCAGGTAGTGAGTTCCAGACCCCCCACAACCCTTTGGGTGAAAAACCTATTCCTCCTCTCTCCTCTAATCTTTCTACCAATCACTTTAAATCTATGCCCTCTAGTTACTGCCCTCTCTGCTAAGGTAAACAGGCCCAGCCCATCCACTCTATCCTATCTCAATCAAATCGCCCCTCAGCCTCCTTTGATGCAAGGAGAACAACCCCAGCCTCTCCAATCTTTCCTCATAACTGCTATGTCCTGGCAACATCCTCGTAAATCTCCTCTGTACCCTCTCTTGTGCAATTACATTACTTCTGTAATGAAGTGACCAGGACTGTACACAGCACTCAAGTTGTAAAATAACTAATGTTTTATATACTTCCAGCATAACCTCCCTGCTCTTGTATTCTGTACCTCAACTAATAAAGGAAAGGATTGCATTTGCCTTCTTAACCATCTTATCGACATGAACTGCTACCTTCAGGGATCTGTGGACATTCACTCCAAGATCCCTCACTTCCTCCACACCTCTCAGTATTCTCCCATTTATTGTGTATTCCTTTACCTTGTTTGTCATCCCCAAATGCATCACCTCACACTTCTCTGGGTTGAATTCCATTTGCCACTTTTCTGCCCACCTGACCAGTCTGTTGCTATCTTCCTGCAGTCTACAGCTATCCTCCTCACCACCAACCACACAGCCAACTTTTGTGTCGTCTACAAATGTCTTGATCGTGTCCCCTACATTTACGTCCAAATCATCATCATATACCACAAAAAGCAGGGGACCTAGTACTGAGCCCTGCAGAACCCCACTGGAAACAGCCTTCCAGACAAAAGCACTCACCAACAATTTTCCTTTGTTCCCCATCACTGAGTCAACTTTGTATCCAGCTTGCTGCATACCCCTGGATCCCATGGGCTTTTATTTTTTTTATCCAGTCTGCCATGTGGGACCTTGTCAAAAGCTTTGCGAAAATCCATGAAGACCACACCAACTGCATTATCTTCATCAACCCTCCTTGTTACTTCCTCAAAAAATTCAATCAAGTTAGTCGGACACAGTCTTCCCTTAACAAATTCATGCTGACTACCCTTGTTTAATCTGTGCCTTTCTAAATGACAGTTTATTCTATCCTTCTGAATTGATTCCAATAATTTACCCACTACTGAGGTCAGACTGACTGCCCTGTAATTATTCGGTCTATCCTCACTCCCTTTTTAAACAAAGGTACAACATTAGCAGTCCTCCAATCCTCTGGCACCAAACCTGTATCCAGTGAGGACTGGATAATGATGGTCAGACCCTCTGCAATTTCCTCCCTGGCTTCTTTTAACAGCTTGGGGTACGTTTCATCCAGTCCTGGTGATTTACCCATCTCCAAGCTAACGCCCTTAGTACATCCTCTCTCCCAATGTTTATCACATTCAATGTTTCGCAACCCCTCTCCTTAATTACAATGCCTGAATTGTCCCCCACTTTTGTGAAGCTAGACGCAAAGTATTCTTTAAGAACCATACCCCCATCCTCTGCCTCCACACACAGGTTATTTTTTTTTTTGATCCATCAGTTAGAGGGGCTGGCTCTTCCTTATTCTAATTTATTTTAATCTCTGGGTTTCGAGCTTTGTGGGAATATTAAATTTAGGCAAAACCATTTCAAACTCTGCTATTGCCGAAAATCTGCCCCCACCCGCCCCCCCCAACCCCATCCTGTCTCCTGGCTGATTCAGTTGTTGCTGTTTGTGTGGAATGGGTTGCCAGGGAAACTCAACTCCCTAATCTTTGCATTCTGTCTGATCATTAATTTCCCCTCTCCGTGGTCCCTCACTGACCAACGCAGTCACTCAGAGTTGGGGTGAAGCTGGAGGAGGGGATATTACCCTGGAATGTGGAATCATTTCCAGCAAATCCCGACACTGTGTCTCAGACCCAGGGAGGGGAATGTTTAAAAAACACACCTTCTAGAAGCCCTATAATTTACCCCTGTTCACATAAACCTTCATTTCTAAGATGAAAATGCAAACAGCAATTTAAAAGGATCAGTCACGCTCCACAGGGACTGAGAACAGTGTTTGAATCCTGTTTCTCTTCCGGCTTCTGCCTCTTCAGGGATTAATGACTGTTTGATTTTCCATGTTGCTGTTTGGGGTTTAGGATCCAGGAAGTTTCAGGTGGGAGTGTCAGACACAGCAAAGTTCAAAACAATTAGTGCCTCCAAGCCCAGACTATCTCTGCTGTGCTCAGCCTCACTCAATCATAAATACACAAAGGAATATCTTCAGCTAAAGATCGACTGGTTTTGATTCAACAACCAGACCTTACCCTCTCCAGTCTAAATTAACACTGTAGCTTCTTGCTGCTCCCTTTCCCCTCCCCTCTCTCATTCACTCCCTTCTCTCTCCCCGTTCTCCCCTTCTCTCTATTCCCCCCCCCCTTCCCTGTTTCTTCCCCCACCCTCCCCTCCCCCCACCTCCCCCCTCCGCTTTGAGGAAGGGGTCTGTTTTCAGTTGTGAAGACCAGACCTGTCTGTTCTAGTTCCAGGTGGCTGTTTAATTGGTTAATGATTCCTGTGTGTCTCTTGTGCCAATCTCAGTAACATTATATCAGATTAAAAGCTCCAGCGACCAGCGGGGGGAGGGTAGAGAGCCAGATATTCGGCAGAATAAAATATTCCCTCAAGACTTCAGGAACTTTGTATTAAATCTCCCGTTAATTTAGTGGCTGCATTCCCTGACGGGATTGAGCCCAGATCCGGTCTCCAGCCTATTCTCAGCCGGAACAGAGCCAAGGAGCAGGGAGGAGTGTTAGAATTACCCTTAGGAGAACAAAGGGTTAAAACATCAGGTACCCTGCCCCTCGTTTATAGCACCTTTATGCATTTTACTATACTACCCGATCAGATAATATTTGACACTAACTACGTAAGGAGATAGTAGGAAAGGTTTCCCAAAGCTTAGTCAAACAAGTTTTTAAGGAGCATTTTAAAGAAGGAGAGAAGTGGAGAGAGGTGGCCTTGTTTGAATGACTCATCACAAAGGTGGCTTCCCAGACTGAGACTGTCGGCCTGGAATTTGTGCTGGAGTTTCTGTCGTGGGATTTGAACCCATGACTTTCCGAGGAGAGAGTCAAGGTGACGTGGGTGGTTGATAATTTCAGTAATTTAGCTCCTTCACGTCACTGCACCTTTCTGTTGCCTCAAGTTGCCATGGTAATTGAAATGGGCCAACATCCACCCCTCAGGCTGCTGGTTCTTTATTCTGTAATTTGGCTGTGAGTGAGATGTTTTGCGTAAAGCCCAGTATTTATTGCTGTGACCTCATGATCTTTCCTTGTAGCATGCAGGCCCAGGATGGTTGGCCCTGTCGCCTTAGGGTGAACATTAAAGGGCCTTTAACTGTTGCGTTGCAGGTTTAAATTAACTCAGTAGCCCTGTCTCAGTTGTGCTGCTCTCTGACATTCAGAACCAAGCCACCTCCTTCAGTTCACTACCTGTTCCCATTTTCTGCTGGTCTTTCCTGGAAATCCTCACTGTACCTGGGACTGGCTCCTGAAATCACTCGGAGTCTCGTTCACTTTACGGCATACAGTGCAATCTTGAGCCCTGTGTAGAATACAGTTCACGTTCTCAGACATCTCACCAACGGGTAGGGAGATATTATAACAGGTGGCCAAAAGCTTGATCAAAGAGGCAAGTTTTAAGGAGCATCTTAAAAGGAGGAGAGAGAGGCGGAGAGGTTCGGGAGGGAATTTCACAGCTTAAGAGTCCAGGCAGCTGACAGCGTGGCTGCCAATGGTGGAGCGGTGGGAATCGGGGATGATTAGGAGGCCGGAAGGAGATGAGCTCCAAGACCTCAGAGGGTTGTAGGGCTGGAGGAAGTTAGGGAGAGGGAGGAGCGAAGTCATGGAGGGATTTGGAAACAACAATTTTAAATTTTGAGGGCCAGAAGCCAGTGTAGGTGAGCGAGCACAGGGGCAGCGGGTGAATGGGACTAGGTATGAGTTAGGATCTGAGGTGGCAGAGTTTTGGATGAGCTGAAGTTTATGGAAGATGGGAGCTCAGCCAGGAGAGTGTTGCGATAGTTCAGTGTATAAGTAACAAAGGCATGGATGAGTGTTTCAGCAGCAGATGAGCTGAGACAGGGTCAGGCACCGAGCAATGTAGAAATAGTCAGTCTTAGTGCGAATATGTGGATGGATGGAAGTGGCTAACGCTAACGAATCTGAATGTTGTGTTTGTCGATTAATCCACTGCTCATTCCAACCAGGACAAACCAGTGAAAAGGATATAGGATAAACAGACAAAGCTGCCTGGCTCCCGAGGACTGCAGGTGGCACATCTCAACTTCTAATAACCCCCCAGCTCTGCCAACCCGCTCCCATGTTACTTGGATTCAAATAACTGCTGCGTATCCCTACAGTTCCAGACTGTTCAACATATTAACATGTTCCTGCACATGTCTGATAACTGGATGACTTTTTGAAAAAAAAAGTACTACCTCATAGTGGCCATTCTCCCTTTGAAGTTGGAACAGGAATGTTAGACTATTCAACCACAGAGACCATCATAACTGAGCCCAATCCTGATCTCGCCTGATGCATCCACATTGACGCACTTTCTCACAGGAGTCACCGAACCTGGAGAGGGATTGGGATTTTTGTAGCTTCACACCTTGGCCCATTGTCAGACCAGCTAACTCAACACCGATGGGAGTCAAAACAGGGTCCTTCCAGACCCGTGTAGGTGGTTCATAGCAAGATGCCGGGAGCGGGCTCAGCTCTGAGCTGCCTGCACAGGAATCGATGATGGGATGGGAGTGTAAGCTCTAATTGATCTCCTACACAGATCAGGTCTTCTCCCAGTCCAAAGCCACACAGACTGAAGATGTGGTATTGCTTGTTCCCTTGCAATCTCTGGGAAACCTAGAGCTCTGAGCTGCAGTTTCTGGGCAGAGGGTGACTATTCCTGCGGTAGATTCACCGCCTAAGGGTAGATGTTGGTGAGGGGATGAAATATTGAAGTTTAGAAGGTGGTTTGGGCCGGGATTTGGAACTTGGGAATACAGTGTTGGGCAGGAACAGAATGACTCCTCCTCCACAGTATTCCCAGGGAAAAAGAGGGAGCTTGCTGTGCACAAATTGGCTGCCATCCTTCATTCATTATAACAGTGCCTACACTTCCAAAATATTTCATTGGCTGTAAAGTACCCTCCCATCTTGCACTTGGAGTGAGAGTGATTGGTGCCCATGTTTCTCCACTCTCCTCTCCATCCTCTGATGCTGAAGTTGTTTCTAAGATCATAAATAGGTGAAGGAGTAAATCATTCACCCCCTCAAGCCTGCTCCGCCATTTGAATCGATTATGGTTGATCTGATTTTGGCCTTATCTCCACTTTCCTGCCTATCCCTCATAACGCTTGGCTCCCTTGTCAGTCAAAAACCTGTCTAACTCAGCCGTGACTATATTCAGTGACCCAGCCTCCACTGCTCTCTGGGGAAGAGAATTCCACACACTAACCACCCTCCGAGGAAAGAAGTTGCTCCTCATCTCCGTCTTAATTGGGAGACCCCTTATCTTGAAACTGTGCCCCCCCCCCCAGTTCTGGATTCCCCCACGAGGGAGAACATCCTCTCAGCTTCCACCTCTGTCGAGCCTTCTCAGAACCTTTTATGCTTCAGTGAGATTTCCTCTCAATCTTCTAAACTCCAGTGAGTATAGTACAGGCCCAACCTGCTCGACCATTCCTCATCCCAGGAATCAGCCTAGTGAACCTTTTCTGAACTGCTTCAATTGCAAGTGTAATTGTGAGTGAGGAGACCCCTAAAACTGCACACACAGTTCCAAGTGCGATCTCACAGAATCACGCAGTGCAGAAGAGGTCCTTCGGCCCATCGAGTCTGCACCGACATGTGAGAAACACCTGACCTACCTGCCTAATCCCATTTACCAGCACTTGGCCCACAGCCTTGAATGTTATGATGTGCCAAGTGCTCATCCAGGTGCTTTTTAAAGGGTGTGAGGCAACCCGCCTCCACCACCCTCCCAGGCAGCACATTCCAGACCGTCACCACCCTCTGGGTAAAAAAGTTTTTCCTCAATTCCTCCCTAAACCTACTGCCCCGCACCTTGAACTTATGCCCCCTTGTGACTGACCCACCAATGCCGGTACAGTTGTAGCAAGACCCGCCTACTTTAATACTCCAATCCCCTTTGCGATAAAGGTCAACATTCTATTTGCCTTCCTCATTACCTGCTGTACCTGCATGATAACTTCTTGTGATTCATTTACAAGGACACCCAGATCCCTCTGTACGTCAACATTCTGCTGTCTCTCTCCATTTAAATGATATTCTGCTTTTTTATTCTTCCTGCTAAAATAGACAACTTCATGTTTCCCCACATTATACTCCATCTGCCAAATTTTTACCCACTCACTTAACCTGTGTATATATATATATATATCTATATATATATCCGTTTGCAGACTCTTTATATCCTCCTCATAACTTGTTTTGCTACTTACTTTTGTATCATCAGCAAATTTGCCTACAATACAACACAGTAAATCATTAATATAGATTGTAAATAGCTGAAGCTTCAGTACTGATCCCTGTGGCAGTCCACTTGTTACCATTTGCCAACCTGAAAAGAACCCATTCATCCCGACTCTCTGCTGTTAGTTAACCAACCCTGTATTCATGTTAATCATAATCTCTTTAGCGCTGAGGAGTTATACGGACTCGAAACATGAACTCTGTTTCTCTCTCCACAGATGCTGCCTGGCCTGCTGAGTTTTTCCAGCATTTTCTGTTTTTGTTTCACATTTCCAACATCCAGCAGTTTTGCTCTTATCTTCTTGTTAATCATCCCTGTCCAGCCTTGTGCCTTATTGACTGGAACTGGACCAAGGGCTGAAGGTGGATCTGGCCAGACCCCAACACTGCTCATCTACAAAAAAACTGAAAAAAAAAGTTTGTTGCTGGGATGTGTGAAAATGCTTCATCACCAGCAACAAAATCATTCTAAAAGCCTACTGGACCACGCAGCAGTGAGGGGAGAGATTGGGTTACAGTCCTGGAATAAGCATCTTTGAACACGCTTCTACTTCTGAGACTCAGTTGTGTGAGGAATGTCTGTTTCTGGCACTCGCTGGGTACAAAGGAGCCTGTGTCTCCGAATGGGTGATCACATATGGCAAGGAGCTGTCCATACAGAGGCCAAAAACTCAGCAACCAGAACTGTGGAATCCCTGTCCCTTAGAGAACAGGGTCTAAGCACCCACTGCTGGAACTGGTGTATCACTGCCTGTCAAAGTGTCCCCTGATGGTTGATGATTCGAGTCCTCGTGACCCTTCAACAGAACTCATTGAAGGGTCATGAGGACTCGAAACGTCAACTGTGCTCTTCTCCGCCGATGCTGCCAGACCTGCTGAGTTTTTCCAGGTAATTCTGTTTTTGTTTTGGATTTCCAGCATCCGCAATTTTTTTTTTGCTTTTGTCCCCTGATGGTGCTGATCTATCACTGCCTGTTGAAATGCCCCCTGGCGGAGCTGGTGTGTCACTGCCTGTTGAAAAGCTCCCTTGGTGGAGCCTATGTGTCACTGTCTGTCAGACCGCACCCTGGTGGAGCCGGTATGTCACTGCCTGTTGAACTGCCCCCTGGTGGAGCTGGCATGTCACTGCCTGTCAAGACCACACCCTGGTGGAGCCGGTATGTCACTGCCTGTTGAAATGCCCCCTGGTGGACCTGGTGTGTCACTGCCTGTCAGACTGCCTCGGCGGTGGAGCTGGTGTGTCACTGCCTGTCAGATCGCACCCTGGTGGAGCTGGTGTGTCACTGCCTGTCAGACCACACCCTGGTGGAGCCGGTATGTCACTGCCTGTTGAAATGCCCCCTGGTGGACCTGGTGTGTCACTGCGTCTCAGACTGCCTCCCCTGGTGGAACCAGTGTGTCACTGCCTGTTGAAATGCCCCCTGGTGAAGCTGGTGTGTCACTGCCTGTCAGATCGCACCCTAGTGGAACTGGTGTGTCACTGCCTGTCAGATCGCACCCTAGTGGAACCGGTGTGTCACTGCCTGTCACATCGCACCCTAGTGGAGCTGGTGTGTCACCATCTGTGAGGCCCTACCTTGTTAGTGGTGATGGAGCTCCCTCTTGTAAAGACAGCCTATCATAGACTCATGGAGCAGAAAAGGCCAGTCAGCAGGTCATGCCTGTGTCAGTTCTTTGAAAGAGCTTCCAATTTATTCCCACACCTGAGTTTTCTTCCCATAACCCTGCAAATGTCCAGTTGCTTTTTAAAAGTTCCTATGAATCTGATTCCATCACTCTTTCAGGTAGCACATATACACACACAAATATACTCCATTTCTCTGTTGGTTTTGTCAACTATTTGAAATCTATCAACATTCTGACCAAGTTTTTTTCTCTATGGGTCCAGAAATCAAATGGTCATCTTTATCTTAGGCCAGTATTGTCCAGAACAAATTACGGACTAGCCCAAATAAGGTTACAGTGAATGTTTTACCCAAGTGCATTGATATTAGAAGAAAATTGCTTCCACATATTACAGGTAAATGTAGTTTACAGGTGCATATTTACTGAATAAATATCTATGATGGTTCAGTAACCCAGGAAGTAAACCAGCCGCAATGATCAAAAAAACCACCCTCATACTCTGTTTTTTATCTTGCCACTTCATTAACAAATGCACAAAATCGTTCAAGTTCACACGTACACACTGTCCAAATATTACAACCATAATTACACTTCAAAAATACTTCATTCTTTGCAAGGTGTGAAATACACTGTAAAATGAAAGTTTTTTTTTGGAACAAGTATTGAGGACACCGTAATAGACATCTTCGTTGGACCTAAGTTTTTATTTACTGATCTGACTTCCCAACTAGCCACATGCGGCTAACCTGTCCCTGATGGTGTAGCCACTGATGACTTTGATTCTTCACAGGAGACCCAGGATGATTCTGCTGTGCTCTGGCTCGATGAGATTCAGGACACCATCTGGAAATCCAACAAGGACACGCAGGATGCTGACAAATGTGAGTTTCTGCTGTCTCCTTTCATGAATATAGCGTGTAAAATACTCCTGGTGCGTCACGCATCAGATGTGTCCATAAGCCAAAATAAATCGCTCTTTCTCTCTCTCTCTCTCTTTCTGGTTTCCTGGGACCAATCAAAAACAAACCTGTCTCTGTGCACTTCTCTCTCAAAATTCCTTCCTAACACTGGGGCTGTAATATCCAAGGGCTGTTCCTCCACTTAGTTACACTGCTTAGGGTGAGTGGGTTGGGGTTTTTGTTTCAGGATACCAGGCACACACTGATCCTATGTTTGATCCCACCCTTGCTTGTTGGCTGCACCAACTCTCACACACTCATGTGCACTGACACACTCACTACAGCACTGATGCACACACTGACACCCACTCGTGTGTACACACACACAGACCCCTGCACAGTCTATCTCACACATCCACACTAACGCATTTGAGTGCACTCACCCACATTTTCCAGTATGAGCCATTGGTATCAGAAGCCCTGCCTGACTGAAACCATTTGTAGCACTCGTACTGTTACACAGAGCAGGCGATAAGCCTGGAATCACCCTGGGCTGCAGGGCTCAGTACTGGACCAAGCAGCATGTTAGTTCCCCAGAGCCCCAGCGAGAGCTGCTGCTTGATAACTGGCTTGTAACATCCGGAGATCGGAGCCCTGAGACGGCCGTGACTCTGAGCTGCCCCCTTTCTGCTTTTTATCATCTGCTGCTGCTGCCATTTAATTTGGTCTCTCTCTAATCCATCTAGTTTCCCTGGGGATTCTGGCTATCAATGAAGCAGTGGACAGTGGAGACACGGCTCGGATACTGGGTGCCTTGCGATCTGCTGACGTTGGATTGTACGGAGTCACCTCAGAATGTGACGATATCTACCAGCAGGAACTGACTGAGGCCAAGCGAGCCAAGAAGCTGGAAGGTTAGCGAGGGGTCCTCCCCATTCCTGGCAGTGTTGTCATTTTCCCTGTTAATCACCCGCTAGGTTTCTATTGCACGGTTATCGGTGCAATCCCGCTGATTGTTGCTGCTCCTGGTGGCTTTTTTGCCGGAGTTTGGAGCAGAACAGTGCAGCGTGACCACAGAGCGAGCGTTGACTGGAGGTGGCTTTTGTAGAATCGCTGCAATAAAGGTCCGCTTTCAGGAGACCTGGTCTGAGAATTTGAATTCCGTTTAAAAGAAAACCTGGAAATAAAAACCTGGAATCGGTGAAAGTGACCATGAAGCTGTGGGATTGTTGCAAAAACCCATCTGGTTCACTATTGTCCTGTAAAGGATGGAAATCTGGCACGTTACCCGGCCCGGTTTACATCTGACTCCAGTCCCAGAGTAACGTGGCTGCTTCTGAAGTTGGCCCCAAAAGCCATTCGTTGTCTAACCAGGAGACTCACCACCACCTTCTCAAATATGAGTTGGGCAGTAGTTACTGGCCTTGCCAATGACGCCACATCCCAAGAATGACCAAAAGCAGAAGCTTATCCGTAGCAGCCCCTCTATTTTGCGTGCTTTCCGGTCCTGGTTTCACACAAAAATGAGCATAATTCAATCCCAAAACATGGCACAAACCCTGGAATTGGACTTATTCAGAGGCTTGGGGTGAGCCATAAGGAGATGTGATTTCTGAACTCACGCACAGCATGATGACATCGTTACCCCCACTGACTCAATCCGAGCATTTTCATTGGGCAGCTCTGACACTGGACATCGCTGGACAGTGGTCGCTGGGTGTTGATTGGTTAGTTTCTGGGTCACTGGGCAATGGCTGCTGTATGTCGATTGGTCACATGCAAACTTCAGATGTTTAGAGGATAGTAGGCCGGTCACACTAGATCCAGGATAAAGTGGTGTCCAGGGCCCCTCGGACAGTGAAGGTCAAGTCGTGTTGCTGTTGGGCGTCGGGTGTGTTGCTCTGTCGTGATGTGGTACAAACCGTAATGTGTTCCTTTTAACCTTTACCCTTCGACCTGCAGGTGACAATGGCAGCCAGTGGGTCAGACACTGGGTGAAGGGAGGCTACCATTATTATTACAACCTGGTAACAAAGCAAGGAAGCTGGGAGCAGCCATCTGGGTTTGTCCAGAACAACACACAACTGAGCAAGGAAGAAATTCAGGTACAGAGCACAGTCTGATCCCAGTCTTTCCTTGTGATTTATGTCTCTATTTAAAACCAATCACTTAAAAAGCTGAGAGTTGGATGCATTTGGTTTGTGTATTCTGTTGACAACAATTTGTATAAAACATTGAGGGGCCACCTTGAATTTTCCTCACTTTCTCCATTCCCTCCAAATCTATATCCTTCCCACTCTTCCTTATTCCCTCCATTGGAGTGATTTCCTTACACTAACTGTCTGCCAGGATCCCAGCACTGCCACTCGCCCTACCCTCCCTCGGTTCTTAAAACGCAAGCACAGTTCCAGGTTCAAGACCCACCCGAGGGCCCGAGCACAAAAATCAAGAGTGATACTCCAGTGCGGTACTGAGGGAGTGCTGCACTGTCAGAGGTGCCGTCTTTTGGCTGAGATGTTAAACCGAAGCCCCGTCTGCCCACTCGGGTGGGTATAACTGATCCCATGACACTATTTTGAAGAAGAGCTGGGGTGGGGGGGGGAGTTCTCCCCAGTGTCGTGGTCAATGTTTATCCCTCAATCAACATCACAAAAAACAGAATATCTGGCCATTATCAGATGGCTGTTTGTGGGAGCTTGCTGTGTGCAAATTGGCTGCTGCATTTGCATGTTAAAGGCGACTACACTTCAAAGGTACTTCAATGCTATAAAACGCTTTGAGATATCCAGTGAATGACCATCCTGTCCCCCTTGCCCTCACCCCGGCCCCTCCCTCGCCCCCTTTCTCTCTCACTCACTCACTCACTCACTCTCACTCTGCCTCTCCCTCCTTTGTAACCAGCTGCTGTCTCTTTTACTTCCCATAGTCAACGATTTCAGGAGTGACGGCTGCCTATAACCGAGAGCAACTGTGGGTCGCCAATGAGGGTCTCATCACCAAGTTACAGGCACGTTGCCGAGGTTACCTGGTACGGAGGGAATACTTGGAACGAATGAACTTCCTGAAGAAGCAGCAGCCAGCGATCCTGACCATTCAGGTAAGAGGGAGTCGGCCTTCTGGGGAAGAACCTAATGCAATAAAAATTAAGGTGTATTCCATTTATGGGATGTAATTGTTGCGGGCTCTTCTTTCCTCAGTCTAACTGGCGAGGGTACAAGCAAAGGCAGGCCTACAAGAACAGGCTTCAGTACCTCAAAGACAACACCGGTTCTGCTGTGAAGGTAAAGTAACCTCTGCTCCTTTTTAATTAACCTTAGATGTCAGGAGTCGGGAAGTTGTTGTCTCTTCTGTAATTATTTTGAGTGAATTATTCAAAGAAATTCGGCTGTCTTTACTGATAGCAGTGTCTGTCTGAGCCCAGCGTGTACGTATATTATTCTCTGGCGCACACTTAGGGCAGAGTTTTGCCCTTAATGGGCAGGCAGGCCTGACCAACCCAGGGGGCAAGCGGGCAGCCGATCGCCACCACCGAAATGGGCCCTGCCGCCATTTTAAGTGGGCGGGTCAATTAAGGCCCACCCAGCGGGCAAGGGGGGGGCGGATTCCCCAACTGCGAGATTGCGCTCTTTCACCTGTGCGCAGGAGAGATGGCACATCACCCTGAGGCTAAGTGCCGCCTCGGGGAGGTCGCTGAAAGACTGGCAAATATATTAAAAAAAAGAACGATAAAAGATCCATTCACATGTCCCCCCTCATGTGAAAATGTCACACGAGATGAGGTTTTGTAAAAGAAACAAAAAATCACCTACCCTCCTGCCCATTGGGCCCGTCCACCGAGCCAGAGTTCGCACGGGCCCCTCAAAATCCTGGTCGATTGGAGAGTCAATGGCCATAATGAGGCCTTTAATTACTGGTGGGCGCACCTCCCACTGCATAACACACCCGTCAACCGAAATATCGCAATGCTGCACGCTGACGTGGGGACACTCACGCGATGTTTTAGACGTTGTTGTGCGCTCCGCCACCCTCACACCAGCCAGAAGATTCTGCCCTTAATGTCATGTGTACAGTACTAGCCCCTCGTACACACAGTGTCACGTGTACAGTACTAGCCCCTCGTACACACACAGTGTCATGTGTACAGTACTAGCCCCTCGTACACACACAGTGTCATGTGTACAGTACTGGCCCCTCGTACACACACAGTGTCATGTGTACAGTACTGGCCCCTCGTACACACACAGTGTCATGTGTACAGTACTGGCCCCTCGTACACACACAGTGTCATGTGTACAGTACTAGCCCCTCGTACCCACACAGTGTCATGTGTACAAACTGTCCCATTGCCAGTGTAGGTGACATTAGTTTCCTGTGTGACTGGGACCAGGCCGACTCAGCTCAGTATTGTTCGCAAAACAGTGAATCGTGTTTAAACCAGCTTTTTTTGTTCTTTCTCCCTGTCTTTCTCTCTCTCTCGTACACACTCTCTCTCTCTGTCTCGCTTTCTCTTTCTTTTTTTTCTCTCTCTCTCTATCTCACATTAACTCTCTCACATTAACTCTATCTCTATATCTTTCTCTCACATTCACCTCTCTATCTTTCCTCTCCCTCTCTCACTTTACTTTTCTCTCTCGTTTTCTCTCTCTCTCTCTCTCTCGGTCTCTCTCTCTCTCTCGCTCGCTTTCTCCATTTCTCTCTATTGCTGGCACAGATTCAATCATTAGTGCGGATGCATCAAGCTAAGAAGAGGTACCAGAATCGGCTAAAATATTTCAAGGATCATGTGAGTATTCCCATCTCTTACATGGCTCATGACACCACTTGCGTTGGGATTTTCCATTTTAAACCAGCTTGCTCCGGAATAAAATTTAAGACCTGCAACTCCTAAATGTTTACCAGCTGTGATGAGAAACTATCTGGCACTTTAACAGTTACTGGACGCATGAAAGAATCACAAGAAATAGGAGCAGAAGTCGACCATACAGCCCATCGAGTCTGCTCCACCATTCAACATGGTCATGGCTCATCCTGGACTTCACCTCCAACCCACCCCCACCCCCCGCTCCCCATATCCCTCGAATCCCTGAGAAACCAAGAATCTGTCTATCCCAGCCTTAAACGTATTCAACGATGGAGCATCCACAAGCTCTCTGGGGTAGAGAATTCCAAAGTTTCACAATCCAGGTAATTTCTCCTCATCCCAGTCCTAAACGGTCACCCCCTGATCCTGAGACTGGGCCCTCCTGTTTTAGACTCCCGGCCAGCGGGAACAATCTCTCAGCGTCCACCCTATCGAGCCCCTTCAGAATTTTGTAGGTTTCAATCGTTCAGAAATTGCGCAAGATTCATTAAATCCCTCAACACCTGAAGGAAATGCAGCCAACCCAGGGCTCGGTGATTTAACCAAGTGAGTCAGGCTTCGACCTTCCAGCAATCTCTCCCCGTGCCCTTTAACATCCTTTATCTTCTAGTTCTTATCTGATTTACTTGTAAGTGCTGCAGTGTCGTTAAATTCGCTTCAGCTACGTCTTAGAATCTTGGAACTCTGCAGGAGAGAAGGAGGCCATTCGGCCCGTCGTGATTATGTTGGCTCTTTGAAAGAGCTATTAAATTTAGTCCCAGGCCAGTCCTGTATTTTTTCCCCCCCATATCTCTGTGAATTATTCATCTTCCAGCGTCTCTCCAATCGCTTTTGGTAAATTCCTCTGGATTGTGATTTCACCACATACTCAATACCCGAGTATCGATATTGGGGAGGCAATGGCATCGTGGTATTGTCGCTGGATGAATAATCCAGAGACCCAGGGTAATGCTCTGGGGACCCGGGTTCGAATCCCACCACTGGCAGATGGTGAAATTTGAATTCAATAAAAATCTGGAATTAAAAGTCTCATGGTGACCATGAGACCGATTGTCGATTGTTGTAAAAACCCATCTGGTTCACTGATGTCCCTTAGGGAGGGAAATCTGCCATCCTTACCTGGTCTGGCCAACATGTGACTCCAGCCCCACAGCAATGTGGTTAACTCTGAAATGCCCTCTGAACAAGGGCAACTAGGAATGGGCAATAAATGCTGGCCCAGCCAGCGACATCCCATAAATGAATTTTAAAAAAACTCAGGTAGCACCTTCCACATCTTAACAATTCTCTGTGTGAAAAAGTCCTCGCTAATTTCCCCTCTCGTGCTTTTGTCAATTATTTTAAATCTTTGACGTCCTTGTGGTCTTTAATTCTAATAAACCTGTGTGAAAATAATCTCTTCAGCCCTCCTCTGTTATGCCTCTTATGCCAATTCCCAATCCATGCCCCTTGTTATTAATTCACTGATTAATCCCACACATGATTCATCCTTTCCGAATTTTGATGCACCCCTTAACCCCTGTCTGTTCCAGTGAACGCAGGTTCCAGTTTCTCTGAGTGACAAACACTGTGTGATGGGACCCTTCCCTCTGCCTCGTTCTGTCCAATTGCAACTTCCTCTCAGATCACAGCTCCCAGATTTATCCTTCTGCCTCTGGGACCCTTTCGGTCCATCTACGTTGCCCAGATGCAGATTTTTTTGGAAGTTCATCTCAGTGGTGTGACTTCTGGGGGAGTGGGTGTAGAGGGATATCCAGTGCCTCATTTGCAGGAGCTCAATCGGCAGTCAAAACAGAAAATGTCTGGCAGCATCTGTGGAGAGAGAAACAGAGTTAACGTTTCATGTCCAACCTTCAGAGCCCTCAATCAGAAATCTGCTGTCCCTCAGGCTTAAAGTATGTGCAGGTCAGTAACTGTTGCCAGCCCGCTTCTATCCCACAGTCTCTTGTTCCCTCACTGCCCTGGCTATGGGTTTCACCCCAGGTTGTAAAGGACACTCTCCACCACGCCCGCTGAAGTTAATATTTGTCTCCTTTTTTCTCTTTCGTTTCCAGGAATCTGATATTATTAAAATCCAGGCATTCATCAGAGCAAACAAGGCCAGAGATGATTATAAAACCCTGAGTAAGTATCAGACCCGAGTATTGATATCAGGGCCTGAGTTGACCTCCAGTCACTTGTCTGTAATATTTCAGCTGTAAATTTACCAAACCGTCTGGAGTTAGTTTATTTCTGGATTATTGGATCAAAGTAGGGGAGAGAAGGAGAAATTCGGGGAGAGAAGGAGAAATTCAGGAAGACTGCCTAAATAGTTGGAGGAGAGAGAGAAGAGGGAAATGAGGAATTTGGAGGAGGATGTTGTAGGAGTCAGAGAGCTGGGTGGAAAAGAGAGAGAAAGGATCCAGGAAAAAGCAACATCAGTGACCCCTGGAACTCAGAGTAAACTGTCCGAGCTGAGAGTGTTAATGGTTTTAGCAACAAATCACTGACCCAACTTATATCTGAAACCCAGCACAACTTGGTGTGAAGATGCGTTTGTTCGGTGCCTCTCCTCTCCACTTCTCTCCCTCCCTCACTTACTCATCCTCTCCTGTCCTCTCGGACAGTCAGTGCAGAGCAGCCTCCGATGGCCGTGGTCCGGAAGTTTGTCCACCTGCTCGATCAGAGTGACCAAGATTTCCAGGAGGAGTTGGAAATGATGCGACTGAGAGAGGAAGTGGTCACTCGGATCCGATCCAATCAACAACTGGAAAATGATCTCAACACGATGGACATAAAGATCGGGTTGCTGGTGAAGAACAAAATCACGCTGCAGGTAACGGGAATGTCACTCTGGGAATAACGGGAATATCATACCCGGTAACAGGATATCACTCTGGGAATATCACCCCTGCAATACCATTCCTGGTAACAGAAATATCACTCCAGGAATAAAAAAAATGGGAATACTGTCCCTAGTAATGGAAATATCACTCCAGAATAACAGGAATATGGTTCTGAGAATGTGATCCCAGGGAATACCATTGCTGGCAACGGGATTATCACTCCAAGTGTACCATCCCTGAGAAGGGTATCTCTGGTAACAGGAATAACTCCCCAAGCACCAGGATAATTGCTCTGGGAATAATGAACTGGTAATATTGGGCTGAACAGTGGGAATATCACAATGGGAATACCACCCTGTGAATATTGTACTGGGTAATGGAAATACAGGGTTAATCCCATTAAAAATTACCTTATTGAGAAATGGAAATATAGATGGTCCTGATTGATTGATATTCAACCTCTCGAGTCAAGAGGCACAGATTCTGGAGGCAGTGAATTCATGGTGACGAGTCGGTGATAGATTCTGGTGGTGGTGACAGGGGCTGATTTACGGTGATGGATTCACAGTGACGAGATAGTGATGGATTCCTTTCTCGTGTTACAGGAAGTCGTGTCGCACAGTAAGAAACTGACCCGGAAGAACAAGGAGCAGTTGTCAGACATGATGCGGATCAACAAGCAGAAAGGAGGTCTGAAGGCCCTGAGCAAGGAGAAACGGATGAAGCTTGAAGCTTATCAGAACCTCTTCTACCTGCTCCAGGTAAAACTCCAGCAAGAGGCTTTTCCACCAACAGTCTGTCCGAGGCGACAATCACCCAGTCCCCCTCCTCCAGATCAAGGAGAGTATGTTCAACTGTCACCTACTCCCTCCAGGGCACAATCACTGACTCTACCCACCCATTTAATCCCCTCCCACAGCCCCATGTACACTCTCCCCTATCACTGACTCTACCCACCCATTTAATCCCCTCCCACAGCCCCAGGTACACTCTCCCCTATCACTGACTCTACCCACCCAATTAATCCCCTCCCACAGCCCCATGTACACCCTCCCCCATCACTGACTCGACCCACCCATTTAATCCCCTCCCACACTGCAGACACTGGGAGCTTTCCATTCACTGACCAGCAATGGGGCAGCAAGTGGAAGAATGGGCAGAGTACCATGGAGCTGACCAACATAATCAATAGTGACCATTTAGCACTGATTAAGTGCAGCTGCGCATATTAATGAACATGGGATTATTTACATCCCACCCGAGAGGTCTTGGTTAAGATCTAATCTGAAAGACAGCATCTCTAACAGCGCGGTGCTCCCTCAGTACTGACCCTCCCATGTACACTCTCCCCTATCATTGACTCTACCACCCATTTAATCCCCTCCCACAGCCCCAGGTACACTCTCCCCTATCACTGACTCTACCCACCCATTTAACCTCCTCCCACTGCCCCATGTACAATCTCCCCATCACTGACTCTACCCACCCATTTAATCTCCTCCCACAGCCCCATGTACACTGTCCCCTATCACTGACTCTACCCACCCATTTAATCCCCTCCCACAGCCCCATGTACACTCTCCCCTATCACTGACTCTACCCACCCATTTAACCTCCTCCCACTGCCCCATGTACAATCTCCCCATCACTGACTCTACCCACCCATTTAATCTCCTCCCACAGCCCCATGTACACTGTCCCCTATCACTGACTCTACCCACCCATTTAATCCCCTCCCACAGCCCCATGTACACTCTCCTCTATCACTGACTCTACCCACCCATTTAACCCCCTCCCACAGCCCCATGTACACTCTCCCCATCACTGACTCTACCCACCCATTTAATCCCCTCCCATAGCCCCATGTACACTCTCCCATCCCCTAGCTTTAAGGATTGCTTCACATAGTGTCCTAAATGATGAAGTGAATGGGGCATGTGTCTTGGCCTTTTGAAGGTGTCAGTTGTGGCTCAGTGGTTATCACTCACCTCTGAGTCAGAGGTTGTGTGTTTGAGTCCCAACCCAGAGATTTGAACACAAAATCCAGGCGGACTCACCCCATGCAGTACTGTGGGAATACCGCACTGTCAGAGATGCCATCTTTCAGATGGGACATGAAACTGAGGCCCCATCTACCCTGCCGGTTGGATGTTAAAGATCCCAGGGCTCCGATTTTGAAGAAGAGGATGGTGGTTCTCCCCCGTGTCCTGGCCAATATTTAACCTTCAGTTGAAATCACAAGAATCTGGTCATTATCATAGAGCTGTTTGCGGGAGCTTGCTGTGTGCAAATTGGCTACTGCATTTCCTACATTACAGCAATAACTACGTTTCAAAACAATAGTTTGTTAACTGTGAAGTACTTTGGAATGTCCTGAGGTTGTAAAAGGTGCTATAGAAATGTACATGTCTTCTCTAGGAAGAGTTTTGGGTCATTTTCTGCAGTGTCATTCGTTCTGCATCTCGATGATGTGTGAATCGCCCACTGGTTTGTCCTGGAGTGAATCAGTGTCTGTGGAAGCTGCTGGTCTGGAGGAGAGGAAGGGAGACAATTGAACATAAAATAAGTTGTTCTGTTTAAGGAGTGTAGAAATCACTGTACAAATTGTGCTTTTCTTTCTGTCTCCAGACTAACCCCACCTACTTGGCCAAGCTGATCTTTCAGATGCCCCAGAACAAATCCACCAAGTTCATGGATTCGGTCATTTTCACACTGTATAATTACGCCTCTAACCAGAGGGAGGAATACCTGCTGCTGAAGCTCTTCAAAACCGCCTTACAGGAAGAAATTAAGTATGTCCTGTGTACACCTGCCCATCACTGCTCCTCACACCCCAATTTCAGATTGGCCATAGGGGGCTGACCCCACTCAAGGGAGCTGGATAAATATCCAGTTTGGGAATGGGATTGAGAGCTGTAGGGGTAGGTACAGACTGAGGTGTTTGACCGTTCAACACTATGCAATCTCTTTGCTACGAGGGAGTGGGGTTTACAGTCCAGGCAACAGGTCAGTGTCCAACAGTGATGTGAGGATAGAGGGACACTCTGGATTTTGTTTGACGATCTTGAGAACAGGTCGAACTTTCATCGAGAGAGCCTGTGATCGAGTGTATACATGGACTCTGTGTGTACGCGTGCCTCTGCGTAGGTGTAACCTATGTGTGGGATGTTTGGTGCCCAGCACAGCCATTCTGACCCTGACATATTCTGTACTTTCCACAGGTCAAAGGTGGATCAGCTTCACGAGATCATCACGGGAAACCCCACGGTTATTAAAATGGTGGTCAGCTTCAACCGTGGAGCACGTGGACAGAACGCTCTCCGACAGATCCTGGCGCCCGTTGTCAAGGAGATCATTGAAGAACGGTCGATGAACATCAAGACTGACCCTGTGGACATTTATAAGGCCTGGGTGAACCAAATGGAGTCTCAGACAGGAGAGGCCAGGTAAAGGAGGGCATGTAACATGCAGCAACGTGTATGACCTGTAACCTTCCTCACCTGTGGCTGCTGCACACATCTGGAGAGACTCCCCATGTTCCAGGAGTACCATTCTGTGAAGATAATGTCTCATTTACCCCCCTCTACCGACTCTGCGCCCCCACTCTAGCAGCAGAATGAGTGATGTGGGCCCGGGGTTGTGAGGGACAGCAGATGGCAGGGGAAGGAGCTCCCAGAATAAGGTTGAAGGACCATGGGGGCTAAGGAGAGATACTTTTCATCAGCTTGATCGACCATAACAGGAATGAGTGTTAACTCCATCTGCCATTGTCACACCATTCAGTACAGGGTTATAAGATATAAGGAACAGGAGCAGGAGTAGACCATTTGGCCCTTCGAGCCTGCTACACCATTCGATAAGATCACAGCTGCTCTGATTTGTAGTCTTAATTCCACTTCCCTGCCAGCCCCCCCATTACAGTTGACTCCCTTGTCAATCAAAAGTCCGTCTAACTCAGCCTTGAATATATTCAATGGCCCAGCCTCTGCTGCTCATTAGGGAAGAGAATTGCAAAGGCTAACAGATCGGTAGGGTAGCTTCCCAATTGGTGTGGGGCTGTGGTTTGTACCAATCTTTCTCACTTATTAGGTATGGTGCTGTGCCGGTTGACATTTCCATGCTCCCTGGCCTGAGGGTACATGGCACACATGTTGTCTCGTACGCTGTATCCCATGCTGATCACTAGTCCCATTGTGATCTGAAATAATGTATCAGAGGACAGGGGTTGCTGTGTCGATTGATAGGAGGGAAATACGAGGGCCACACAACACTCAGAAAGAAGGAAATGTGTGTTTATACAACAGTGTTCACATCAGCCAAGTTCCCCAAAGTACTTCACACAAAGAATTACTTCTTGAAGTAAGTAACTTTGTACAAAGGGAGCCATTCTGTGTCAGCACCAGACACCAGCGTAGTGAACAAGAACTTCCTCTGTTTCTTGATTGGTGTGAGCAGTGTTGGAACACGACCTCTTGGTCTCGAGCAGCCTCAGTTACATGTGCGCACTCGGTTCGTGCTGCGCCCACATGTGCAGTTTCTTCCACTGCTCTTGGTGTATGCTCGTTTACTAGTGCCAGTGCTGGTTTGTCCCTGCGCGTGGTGACACCAACACTTTCACTGCCTACCGCTCGGGGAGCTGTCTTTTCCATCGCTGCGCAGCTCTATCTGCACTCTCTCATTTGCCCCTTCTTCCAAGCCCTCGCTGCCCCTCTCACAAGCTGCAGCCCCTATTTTCCTTTCATTTACAGACACTCCCTGTGCGTTCCCAGCACTTGCTGTTATTCCTGGAGTTTGCCACTTTCCAGCCTGGGTGAACCCAGGAACCACCCCACCCGCAGAACCCCACTCTGTTTCTTGGATAAGTTTGGTGAATGCAGCTGCCTAGGACTTGCTGGCTTTGACGTCAGAGGCTGTGTAACTACAAGTGTCCCCTGTAGTTTTGGCATCACTAAACTCAGCCATGTTAGAAAAACTGAGAAGTCTCTGCTCCTCCTCAAGTAATGTTTAACACCCACGTGTTAGTGTGGCTCGTTGGGCAGCACTGTCACCTCTGAGTCAGAAGATTGTGGCTTTGAACCCCACTTCAGAGATTTGAGCACTAAATCCAGGCTGACACTCCAGTGCAGTGCTGAGGGAATGCTGCTCTGTCAGAGGTGGCATCTTTCAGATGAGATGTTAAATCGGGACCCCATCTGTTCTCTCAGGTGGATGTGAAAGATTCCATGGCATTATTTTGAAGAAGAACAGGGGAGTTATCCCTGGTGGTAAAAGCAAAAAACTGCGGATGCTGGAAATCCAAAACAAAAACAAAAATACCTGGAAAAACTCAGCAGGTCTGACAGCATCTGCGGAGAGGAACACAGTTAACGTTTCGAGTCCGTATGACTCTTCAACAGAACAGTTAACTGTGTTCCTCTCCGCAGATGCTGTCAGACCTGCTGAGTTTTTCCAGTTATCCCTGGTGTCCTGGACAATATTTATTCCTCAATCAACATCACAAAACAGGTTATCTGGTCATTATCATGTTGCTGTTTGTGAGAGCTTGCTGTGTGTAAATTAGCTGCTGTGTTTCCTACATTGCAACAGTGACTACACTTCAAAGTGTACTTTATTGGCTGTAAACCATCTTGGGATGTCCTGAGGTCATGAAAGGTACTGTAGAAATGCAAGTCCTTTCTTTACCAGAACAAGAAGACATATGTCTCACATGAAGTCCCATCTAAGACTGGCCCCTTCAATTCAGGATTCTCTGAGACAGCTCAGACACTGGCCTGAAACCCTGCAGTGGACACTAAGAACAAAACTCACAACGCCAAGAATGATAACAACTTGGCCAGGCTAAATGATGGTGATTTCCGGGAACCTACTCTGGGTTTTATGCCCATTTCAACAGCAAAGAAATGGCAGAAATGCTGGAGGGTTCATGTTTTCCCAAGCGGATTTATGTTACTGAGTGTAGGTAATGAGCACCCCTCTGATCATCTGACTAATATTTGATGTGTCCGCATTTCTATTTTCAGTAAGCTCCCGTACGATGTAACACCAGACCAGGCACTGAGTCATGAAGAGGTCAAACTGAGACTTGATACGTCCATCAAGAACATGAGGGCTATCACTGAAAAATTCCTGTCAGCCATCGTTACATCGGTGGACAAAATTCCGTAAGTGCTTGTGTCCCACATCCCCGTGTACACCCTCCCCTGTCACTGACTCTACCCTTTAATCCCCTCCCATATCTCCATGTACACTCTCCCCTATCACTGACTCTACCCACCCATTTAATCCCCTCCCACAGCCCCATGTTCACCCTCCCCTATCACTGACTCTACCCACCCATTTAATCCCCTCCCACAGCCCCATGTACACTCTCCCCTATCACTGACTCTACCCACCCATTTAATCCCCTCCCTCATCCCCATGTACACTCTCCCCCTATCACTGACTCTACCCACCCATTTAATCCCCTCCCACAGCCCCATGTACACTCTCCCCTATCACTGACTCTACCCACCCATTTAATCCCCTCCCACAGCCCCATGTACACTCTCCCCTATCACTGACTCTACCCACCCATTTAATCCCCTCCCACAGCCCCATGTACACTCTCCCCTATCACTGACTCTACCCACCCATTTAACCCCCTCCCACATCCCCGTGTTCACCTTCCCCTGTCACTGACTCTACCCTTTAATCCCCTCCCACAGCCCCATGTACACTCTCTCCTGTCACTGACTCTACCCACCCATTTAATCCCCTCCCACAGCCCCATGTACACCCTCCCCTGTCACTGACTCTACCCTTTAATCCCCTCCCACAGCCCCGTGTACACTCTCCCCTATCACTGACTCTACCCACCCATTTAATCCCCTCCCACAGCCCCATGTACACTCTCCCCTATCACTGACTCTACCCACCCATTTAATCCCCTCCCACAGCCCCATGTACACTCTCCCCCATCACTGACTCTACCCACCCATTTAATCCCCTCCCACAGCCCCATGTACACTCTCCCCTATCACTGACTCTACCCACCCATTTAATCCCCTCCCACAGCCCCATGTACACTCTCCCCTATCACTGACTCTACCCACCCATTCACTCCCCTCCCACGTCCCCGTGTTCACCCTCCCCTATCACTGACTCTATCCTTTAATCCCCTCCCACATCTCCATGTACACTCTCCCCTATCACTGACTCTACCCACCCATTCACTCCCCTCCCACGTCCCCGTGTTCACCCTCCCCTATCACTGACTCTATCCTTTAATCCCCTCCCACATCTCCATGTACACTCTCCCCATCACTGACTCTACCCTTTAATCCCCTCCCACAGCCCCATGTACACTCTCCCCTATCACTGACTCTACCCACCCATTCACTCCCCTCCCACAGCCCCATGTACACTCTCCCCTATCACTGACTCTATCCTTTAATCCCCTCCCACATCTCCATGTACACCCTCCCCTATCACTGACTCTACCCACCCATTTAACCCCCTCCCACAGCCCCATGTACACTCTCCCCTATCACTGACTCTACCCACCCATTTAATCCCCTCCCACAGCCCCATGTACACTCTCCCCTATCACTGACTCTACCCACCCATTTAATCACCTCCTACAGCCCCATATACACTCTCCCCTATGTCAAAACCACCAATTTATACTTGATAGGATGTCTTCCCCCATCCCTGTTGAAGTCTCCCCTACTCGAGTGAAGCATTTCTCTGCTGTTTCCAGCCTAAGTGATTTTGTCGCAGGGATTGTTCACTGCCTTGATCCTGATACGCTGTAGGAAATGCACCCAAATGAACCCAATGCCCTTTTAATATTCTGACATGTATATTTCTTGTGTTTGAATAATAATCAGCAGTCTTTCATGCAGCTCAGAGTGCCTCTCGAAACACACAACTCAAGATAGCAGCAATCTGTGACTGCTACTGCTAGAAGGACAAGGGCAGCAGATAGATGGGAACACCACCACTTTTAAGTTCCCCTCCAAGTCACTCACCGTCCTGACTTGGAAATATATCACCGTTCTTTCACTGTGGCTGGGTCAAAGTCCTGGAACTCCCTCCCTAACAGCACTGTGGGTGTACCTACACCACATGGACTGCAGCAGTTCAAAAAGTGGCTCATCACCACCTTCTCAAGGGCAATTAGGGATGGGTAATAAATGCTGGCCCAGCCAGCGAAGCCCACATCCCCATAAAAGACTTGGCGGGGGTGGGGCGGGGGGGGACTGGAAATATTCTGCATGTTTACCATAGTTCCAGTGGATGGAGCATGAAGATTTCTCACACACTGACTCTCGGCTGGACTCCTGGCACCGTATCGGACACTGGCTGCCCCATAGTTAGAGCTGTCGTCACAGTGTGACTTACCCAGCTC
Source organism: Carcharodon carcharias (assembly GCF_017639515.1). NCBI lineage: Eukaryota > Metazoa > Chordata > Chondrichthyes > Lamniformes > Lamnidae > Carcharodon > Carcharodon carcharias. Next base: position 4,832,404 of record NC_054498.1, read on the forward strand.
CATCTTCTCTCTTCATTCACCAGTTTCTCTGCCTCACCCTTTCAGGTATGGGATGAGGCTCATTGCTAAAGTGTTGAAGGATTCCCTGCACGAGAAGTTTCCAGACGCCACGGATGATGAGCTTATTAAGGTAGGTGTCAGCTCAGGTTAGGCAGGCATGAGGGAAGGGGTGGCCATGTGGTATTGTCACCAGACTAGTGTTTCAGAGACCCGGGGTAATATTCTGGGGACCCGGGTTCGATTGCACCACGGCAGATGGAAATCTGGAATTAAATGACTACGAAATCATTGTTGTAAAAACCCATCTGGTTCACTAATGTCCTTTAGGGAAGGAAATCTGCTGTCCTTACCTGCCCTACAAGTAACCCTAACTCACAGCAATGTGGTTGACTCTTAAATCCCCTCTAAACAAGGGCAACTAGGGATGGCCAGTAAATGTTGGCCTAGCCAGCGACACCTACATCCCATGAAAAAAAATAACAAAAGTGCCTTTTCTGTTGGATCCTCTTTGGAAATGGCGCTGCTACATTGAATCCCTGCTTATATGTTCATTTCTGCTGTTAGTCGACCCCCACAAGCCATTCAGGCAGGATTTAACGGGTTTATTATTATATGTGACTGAGCTACATTCAGGAAAACTCCAGGCTGGATCCCACATCTGTGCTGCATAACCTGATTTTGGCTGGTGTGTAACATGTCCGGAGTAACTGCATTCAGTTCTGGGCACCACACCTCAGGAAGGTTATGTTGACCTTGGCAGGAGTGCAGAGCAGATTCATTAGAATAATATTGGAACTAAAGAGGTTAAGTTACAAGAACAGGTTGCTTAGACCAGGCTTGCATCCCCTTGAGTTTTGAAGATAGTGGGGTGATCTAACTGAGGTCTTTAAAATGATGAAGGGGTTTGTTAGGGTAGATAGAGAGAAATTGTTTCTTCTGGTGGAGAGAGCTTAACGTTCAAACTGGAGTCAAACTGTTCAGGGGTAATGTCAGGAAGCAATTCTTCACACAAAGGGGAATGGAAATCTGGATGTGAGTGTTTGTGGGGCCACTTGGAGCTTTCATGAGTGAGATTGATGGATTTATCAGGGATATGGATCCAAGGCATTTAAATGGAGTTTAGGGGTAGTTCGGCCATGATCTCATTCAATGGTGGAATAGGTTTGAAGAGCTGAATGACCTCCTTCTGTTCCTAAGAGAAGCTACTATTGACCTTAATGCTCCTTGGCTAGGGTTCCTGCTCCTGAGTGGCTACTGAATTGTCTCTGAAATGAAAATTGTGGGAGGAGCATTGTCAGGTGTGGAATAAAAAGTACTCTGATATGATGCTTACCACAGTTGACTGACCCATCAGCGCACGCTGTCTTAGTTCACACATGAACAGTCATTGCATGAGCTACCAGAGGGCAGGTGATAACAATAGCCCAGAATAAACTTGCACCCATCTGGAGAGGGGAGAGGGAAAGTCAAAATGACTACAATGACTGTAGAATGATTCTGGATGTGTTTTTGGGGCAATGGGATGTTTGGACAACTCTTTCAAAGAGCCAGCATGGACCCGACAGGCCAAATGGCCTCCTGCATGTATGATTTTAAACTCCGATTGACCCTTAAATTGATATAAACCTGTTGACAGGAGCTCCTTCCTTGCTTCCGGCTGTTGTCGACTTGGAATAGAACAGAATTATCGCTACATGTCAATGGGCCTTGCAAATGGCCACCCCCACCCCCATCGACTTTGGGGCCCAGTTACCGAGGCCCAAAGTCTAATCTCGCATCGTGAAGTAAATCTGATATTTTTCCGACCTTCAGTAACTTCAATCCTGCTTCTCTTCTCTCTTCTGTTTTAAGGCTTTTGATTTCTCCTCTTTCTGCCTTCTTCGAACTGAGCTTCATGAATATTTCCAGGTAGCCGGGGAATGAAAATGCTTCCTTTCCTACCAGCAGAGGCCTGGTTTCTAACGCTGCTTTCTCCTGAGGTGAATCTGTGTGTGACTGGCATTTGTCCTGAAGCTACCTGTGCGCGTATACTATTTTTTTCTCCCCTCCACTGTGTCTCCCCTCACCACCTCCCCTCGTGCCCTCTGTTGCACACCCTCACCTCCAACCCCATGCACCTACCACTGATAGCTCACACCTACTTTCACCATGTACCGATTATTCCAATGTGTATAAAACTCCCCAGAAGTTCTGGGAGGGGTGGGGGGATCCCCATTCTTTCCAGCTTTTTTTTTTTTGTTGTTGTTCTGAATGGTGTTTTGGCGATTTCAGATTATCGGGAACCTCCTGTACTATCGTTACATGAACCCCGCCATCGTGGCTCCCGATGCTTTCGACATCATCGACATCTCTGCTGGAGGTGGAGGTCTGACCACAGATCAGAGGAGGAACCTGGGTTCCATCGCCAAGGTCTTGCAGCACGCAGCCTCCAGCAAGATGTTTGACAAGGAGAACTGCCACCTTGGCTCAGTGAACGATTACCTCTCTCAGGCTCACATGAAGTTCAGGTAAATCGCTGTCTCTCGCTGCGCTTTTTGTCTTTAACAATGTCCTCTCCTTCCCACCCCTGAAGGCTCCAGTGCAGCCACAAGGCAAACCCCACCCAACCCTCAATCAGTCCCTCGCCCAATGCCCCAATCTTCCCTCGCGATGACCAATTTACCATCTGGACGTTGGCCGGGACTGGCACAGGCAGGACCAGGAAATTCGGAGAGCAGCCAAAAGTCCATTGACTTTGAGCAGCAGAAGCGGGAAATCCCGTCCATCGTGTTTGCTGCGATTTAGCAGACCTTTACAGCGATACAACAGGGTGTACCACAAGCCTCCTTCTATAGCATCTTCAAAATCTGTGACCTCCGCCACCTAGAAGAAATGGGGGAGGCGGTGCTGTATTGGTCATGGACTATTAATCCAGAGGCCCGGGCTAATGCTCTAGGGACACAAGCTCAAATCCTATCACTGCAGCTGGTGTAATGTTAAACTCAGTTGATTAATAAATCTGAAATTTGAAAGCTAGCCTTAGTAATGGTGACCGTGAAACTACCATCGACTGTTGTAAAAACCCACCTACTTCACCAATGCCCTTTAGGGAGGGAAATCTGCCATCCTTACCTGGTCTGGGCCTACATGTGACTCCAGACCCACAGCGATGTGGTTGACTCTTAACCACCCCCCCCTCCTCTGAAATGGCAGAGCAAGTCATTCAGCTCAAGGGCAGGTTAGGGATGGGCAACAAATGCTGGCCTTGCCAGTGATGCCCACGTTTTATGAAACATTAAACTTTTTTTAAAAAAGAGTAAGGCCAGCAGACACATGGGGAACACCACCACCTGCAAGCTCTGCTTCAAGCCACTCACTGTCCTGACTTGGAAATATATCGGCCGTTCCTTCACTGTCGCTGGGTCAAAATCCTGGAACTCCCTCCCTAACAGCGCTGTGGGTGTACCTACACCACATGGACTGCAGCGGTTCAAGGAAGCAGCTCACCACCACCACCTCATCAAGGGCAGTTAAGGATGGGCACTAAATGCTGGCCCAGCCAGCGATGCCCACATCCTGTAAATGAGTAAGAATAAAACACGTGTTTATATATATCGACTTTAATGTAGTAAAACCCAAGGCACTTCACAGGAATGTAAATTAGACACTGAATCGCAGAAGTAGATATTGAGGCAAGTGCCCAAAGGTTTGGTTAAAGAGGTAAAGGGGTGAGTTTTAAAGCAAGAGAGAAAGGTGGAGAGGTTTAGGGACAGAATTTCAGGGCATAGGCTGCTGAGGGCAGGGCTACCAATGGTGAAGCAATGATAAAATTCTGGATTTCTCTCACTTTCACTTTCAATCCTTCTCGCCCCTTCTCTTTTTTTGTTTCCCCCCTCACTCTCTTTGCTCCCGCCACTCCATCCAACTCACTCACCCTCCCACCCACTCATTGTCCCTGCATCCCACTCTCCCTCCTACCCCCTTGCACTCTCCCTCCTGCACCCTCCCTCCCTCTCCCCCCACAACCTCTCTCCCTCCCTCTTTCCCCCCCCCACCCTCTCTCCCTCCTGCACTCTCCTCTTTCCCACCCCCCATCACTATCTTTCCAGACGGTTCTTCCAGGCTGCGTGTGAGGTTCCAGAGCTTGAGGACCGGTTTAACGTTGACGAATACTCCGACCTGGTGACCCTGACGAAGCCAGTGATCTACATCTCCATCGGCGAGATCATCAACACTCACACGGTGAGTTCACGCTGCTGGATCTGCAGCTGCCTCCTGCTGAAACTGAGGAAGCGGGGTTGCTAGAGGCAGAATCTGTTGCGATACATGTTCCAGGTCCCTAGAAGCAACAGTTCAGCATCGCTTCCATGACCCTTGACTGTGACAAAACTGCCTGAACAACTCCTACATATTGGGCTGTAACTTCCGAGCTCAGGGCAGTGTATCTGAGTTTGGGGGGTGGGGGGGGGTGGGGATACCAGAGATGTGCTGGGACACCCACCCTGGAAGTCCCCAGGCAAGGATTGCACAGCAATTGTCCAAGAAGTTGTAGTTTCCTCTGGGCAGTTGCCCTGCACTGGAACAAAAACAAAAATGTGAGTTAAATTGCAAACTTCAGACGGTTCCGAGTGTCATACAGCAAGTTACCCAAAAACAGAATTAAAAACACTGACGCTCCCAACCCAGGCCCAACCCAACTCCCCCCCACCGCCCCCCCATCACCACCACCCCCTGGCCCCCACACAGACCCAACAAACTCCCACCCCTCCAGGTCCGATCCAGCTCTTTCCCTCCCACCCACCACCACCCCTCTGGCCCCAGACCCAACCCAACCCGGCAACTCCCTCCACCCGCCAGGCCCAACCCGAGTGCCCACCCACACCACCCCCCAACCAAATCATACCCACTAACCTTTATACACACCTTCTCCCTGGCTTTTAAACTCACCTTATTTAGGCAGCTAGCACTGTTTTAAAAAAAAAAAGGGGGGGCTGCTTGGATAACCTGGCTTCGACTGAGCACTCTCGATGGTAGGCCCCTGAGCGCTCTCGATGGTAGGCCCCTGAGCGCTCTCGATGGTAGGCCCCTGAGCGCTCTCGATGGTAGGCCCCAGGATAAAGCTGCACTACACAGATCTCGCTCAGCTTGAGTCAGAAGGTTGGGCAAGATAGAACTGCCTGGATTTCGAGGTAAGTACCTACGAGCAGAGTGGCAATCTGACTTGATTGTTACGGGCCGTGGTTATTCCAAACAGGGATTATATGTCTACAAAGTAATTATTGCAGCTGTTCCCTGGGTGTGGTGGTGTTGACAATTTATTGCATGGTTCCAGTTATGATTTCTTAGCTGTAGCTGTATTTTTATAAAAAACAAACCTTTGGTTTCCGAAATTAACCACATCAAAGTGAGACTTGCATTTGTATAGCACCTCTTACAGCCTCAAGACATCCCAAAGCACGTCATTACTTTTTGAAGTGTAGTCACTGTTGTAATGTAGGAAACCTGGCAGCCAATTTGCGCACAGCAAGCTCCCACAAACAATAACGTGACCATGATCAGATCATCTGGTTGCTTTTTTTTGTGATGTTGCCTAGGCGATAAATATTGATCTCGGAAACTGGGGCGAACTCCCCTGTTCTTCAAAATAGTGCGGTGGGATCTCTTGCCTCCACCTGAAAGAACAGACAGGGCCTCAGTTTATCATCTCACCTGGAAGAGGGAACATCCAACAGTACTTGTAGTGCCAGGCAGAGTGTAAATCAGGAGCTTAGAGGTGCTCCCGCTCCTGTTTCAGATGACGGTGCAGCATCCCTCGGTACTGACCCTCCGACAGTGCGGCGCTCCCTCGGTACTGCACCGGAGTGTCGCCCTGGATTTCGTGCTCAAGTCTCTGGAGTGAGTCTCGAACACGTGACCATCTAACACGAGTGAGAGTGCTGCCTACTGAGCCAGGTACCTGTAACGAGTGCACCCACAGGTAGAGAATCCTGTGTTTGGCCGAGTTTGCTTCCTGTTCCTCCATCTCCGCCTTGTGTGATATTTTGGGTGTTCGTTCAATCTATCTGGTTGCTTTCTCTCAAATCGTAGCTTTTCCTGGATCACCAAGATGCCATCGCTCCGGAGCACAACGACCCCATTCATGAGCTGCTGGAGGACCTTGGCGAGGTGCCCACCATCGAGTCTCTGATAGGCAAGTACCAGTTTTCGTTACTGGACCCCTCCTCCACTTATCCCACCTCATCCGCTTCCAGCTTTGCTCAGACAGGACAAAGGAGTCAGGAGGAGCCAACCCCTTGACCATTTGGTGGCTGGGGGGGCGGGGGGTGTGTGTGTGTGGGTGTGTGGACCGGAACACCCCACCCTGGCCAGTATTGGCTCCTCCCTGCAGTGTCCTGAGCAGCCTCAATCACGCACAAGCCATTGTGATCCGGTCAGGATTCCAGGGTCCATGCTGACCGTCTGGGGTTAGTGGGCTGGAATTTCCACCGTTATTCATTGGGCCCTGTCGCCCTGTGCTGTGAGTTTGCTGCAGTGAAGCCTTTCCCTTCAGACCCCACCACAAACCCTGTTCACTAGCCATCGACTCCTTGGCATCAAGCAGGATCCTGCACTGGGCTTCTGACTCCATATCCTGTCAACCTCCAGCGCCTCAACATTCTCTGCTTCTGTCTCTGACTCTGCCTCAACTCATCCGCCCATTGGCTGCCGGGGCCCTAAGCTCCTCCACCTTTCTCCTGAAAACCCACCTCCTCTGACTAAGCTCTTCGATCACCTTTCTCCCCCACCCACCCCCCCCCCATATCTCCTTACTCAGCTCCGGTGCTCGATACTCCTCCCTGTGAAGCACCGTTTTACTATTTAAAGATGCTGCGTCGATGTGGTATGCTGAGCTAACTCGTCGAGCTCTTCCCTCCCACAGGTGAAGGAGGGGTGCATGACCCAAACAAGGAGCAGCTGGCCAAGACGGAAGTGTCCCTCACCCTCACCAACAAATTCGATGTACCTGGAGGAGAGAATGAGGAGATGAATGCCCGCACTCTGCTTTTGAAGTAAGCTGATCGCTTGGGGCGGGCGGAGAAGTTTAAACACTTTTTTATTTATTTTTTTAAACCCTTTCATTTATATAGCGCCTTTCACAGCCAATGAAATACTTCTTGAAGTATGGTCACTGTTGTACTGTAGGTGTCATTGCAATCTGTCGATCTGTCTGTCCCTGGGTTCTAAATTAGCAGTCTGCGGAGATTGTAACGTTTAAGGTGTAGGATGTTCCAATGCTTGTTACGTTGGTTCCAGCCCAGTAACAAGGGTGGGACCCTCTGGGAGTGTTTTGATAGGTCACCAGAACAGTTCAAGGGTCAGGAAACAACTCTCCTTGAAGCCGTCAGTTTTGGCGAGTCTGCCAGACAACAAGTGTCACAAAGACAAAAGAGACAGAAATAGGTCCCGGTTAAGTTAAAAGGTTAGAGAAAGGGCTGCAGGGAGCAGACTTTAAGTAAAGAAAGCCACTGGGGCAAAGGTACCCCTTTGGAGCAGTGGTGTTCTGTTTGGCATGGCCAAAGGTCTGGAAGTGTGCTTATAAGCTAGTGTTTGAGTGTACTCGGGGAATCCAGGGAGAAGGAATCTCGGAAGGGGAGATTGAAGCCCTGTGAGAGGGACCTTTTTTGATTTAGCTGCCTTTTATCAAACGCAAAATCGAGTCTACTGTAACCAAAATATCACTGAACATGGGAGTAACTTTTGGAAGAAATTCCAAGGAGAGATCTTCGAAGGTGAAGCTGGGAATCCCTGTGAAAGAGTTTCAACGAGATTGTTTGACTTGATGTTTACTGATGTCTGGCTGGGTTCTTGAGAAATCCATAGACTGTCTTGGTTGCACCTGTCATTTAATCTCTAGTGTGGTGTGCGTGACCACAGTTCATCTGTTAATTCACACGTACTTCATACTTGCCCTGAATGTTGGAGTATAAGATACATATTGTAAATTGTTTTATCTTTCTGAAGTTGTTTGGTAAAGTTTGTTTCTGTTTGTTCAAAACCTGTGGAACCTTGTGGTTTTATTCCGAAAGCAGGTGTCTTGAATCTCAACCTTTCACCTACTTTAAACAAAACGTTAGTGGTCCCTAAACAGATCTCTCCCACCACCCCCACATCCTGGGGTCAGGATTGTAACATAGGGAACATGTCAGCCAGTTTGTGCATAAGAAGATCCCAGAAACAGCAATGTGAGCGTGACCAGATAATCTGATTATCAGTGACGTTGGTTGGGGAATAAATGTTGGCCAGGAATAACTCACCAGCTAGGGATCTTCCACATCCACCTGAGCAGCAGATTAAAAACAGCACCTCCAACAGTGCAGCACTCCTTCAGTACTGCACCTACAAGGTCTCTGCACTCCTTCAAATCTGGCCTCTTGCACCTCCCTGATTTTAATCACTTCAAAATTGGCAGCTGTGACTTCAACTGCCTGGGCGCTAAGTTCTAGAAATCCCCCCACTAAACCTGTCTACTTCTCTCTCCTCTAAGACGCTCCTCAAAACCAGCCTCTGTGCCCAAGTTATTGGTTAGACCTGTCCCTAATGTGCCCTGTGGCTCAGTGTTTGATTGCACGACTGTAAAGCATCTGGGGATGTTTCTACTGCGTTAAAAGCACAATATAAATGCAAATTGTTGTATATCGGGCGTAGCAAGCCAGCCTGATAAGTGACCCCATTCTCTGTCTCCTTCTATCCCAGCACAAAGCGTCTGATTGTCGATGTGATCCGATTCCAACCAGGCGAGACTTTGACTGAGATCCTCGAGACCCCGGCCTCTGCAGAGCAGGTGAGTAACGAATCTTGCAGGAGATTCCAAGGCTGCGTTTGCTCGCTAACGACTTGTCGGGGGGGTGGGGGTGGGGTGGGGTCAATGGCCGAATGGCCTCCTCCTGTTCCTATCCAGTGGGCTCGAGGAGATGGATGGCACCCTCCTGTTTCAGTGACTACAGAGCTAACTGAGGAATGCTGTGTGCTAACTGTGAGAGTGTAAGCGTCCTGCTTTGAGAAACAGTTTGAAGGCTTCTGGGTGCAGAAGTCACCCTTGAGTGTTTCAGGGGGTTCACACCTTGACGTTGCCTGTTTTTCCCCAGGACACTGATCACCAGCGGGCCATGCAGAGGAGAGCAATAAGAGATGCCAAAACTCCCGAGAAGATGAAACGGAACCAGATTCAGTCAGAGGAAAACCAGATGTCGCTGAAGGAGAAGAAGGAGAAGATCGAGCAGAACCTGAAAAAACTGGCGACTCTGGGAAAAGTGAACCCTCAGAATAAGTACCAGGACCTGATCAACGACATTGCCAAGGTAACACCCCGACCCCAGCCCCCCCACCCCCCCACCCAGCCTCAAAAAGAGCTGCTGGTTCACTTTGGGTCTCGTGGGCACCAAACAGCCTCACTCCCGTTTCGGTGTGAGCTGAGTCAGTGCATGTTGACGAGATATTCAACTCAGGGTGGCCTCACAGAGCAGTCTTAACCCAATAACTGCACCGCACCCCCACCCCGACGCACAGAAGGGACTTGCATTTATATAGCGCCTCAAACAACCTCAGACTGGCCAGAAAGCACCTCACAGCTAATGAAGTACTTGTGGTCACGGCCCTGATGCAGGAAACGGGGCGACCATTTTGCACACAGCAAGATCCCACCAACAGCAATGTGGCAATGGCCAATTACCCTGATTTCTGTGATGTTGGTTGAGGGACAAATATTCGCTCAGGACACCAGGGAGAAGTCCCCTGCTCCTCTTCAATAAAACACTATGGGGTTTTACACATCCGCCTGAGAGAGGGGCAGACAGGGGCCTTGGTTTCACCTCCCGTCCAAAAGGTGGCACCTCCAACAATGCTGCACTTCCTCAGTACCGCAATAGATGTGTCAGCCTGGATTTTGTGCTCAAGTTTCTGGCGTTTGTCTTGAACTTGACTCAAGAGTTGAGAGTGCTCCCCACAACCTTCGCAATTCTTGCGTATGAAGAACAGTCCCAAGATGATTAAAGCCGAGGAAGACCCACCTTATTTCACCCAGCCAGAAAGAATCCCCAGTCTTCCGGCCACAGCGCCCAGTTTGTTTCCTTGATTGCTGACCCAGCTCAGAATAGCAGCCTCACCCTGGCTCAGCCTGTGAGCGCGCCATTTCATTGTGACCTGGCGTTGTCACTTTAAGCAGTTCTCGGTTGCACCACTAGATGGTGGTAGAATGCTGTGTGATGTGGGGATCAGACGAATCAGTCTCTCATTCAGGATGTTGTCAGTCTCCATTTGCGTGGAATGTACCGCACAGAATCGAGCCATTTGGTCCACTTGGTTCATGCTGGTGTTTATGCTCCACACAAACCTCCTCCCACCCCTCTCCATCTCACCATTTCCTTCTGTTCCTTTCTCCCTCGTGTGTTTATCCAGCTTCCCCTTAAATTTGCCTGTATTTACATTTCAACACGAAGGAGCTTTTATCAATGCATTTTTGCCCCTTGATTTCCCCCATTTCACTCTCCCTTCCACCACCACCCCCCACCCCCCCCCCACCCAAAAAAAACCCAAAGACTGTACTGGGTGAACTCAGCACAGACCTGCGCTTCAACTATGGTCAGCATGGCTTAACAGTGCATTTACCCACTCAATCAGTGGGGGCTTTATCATCACCTTCAGTAAATATTGGGTACAGTAGCGTGGCGTTTGTGCCACCAGATGAGTAATCCAGAGATCAAATCCCACCACGGGCAGTCTGAGAATTTTGATTGAATTTTTAAAAATAAAATGCTGACAGCAGTAAAAGTGACCATGTAAGGTCTTAGGTTGTCATACCCAACTGGGTTCATCGGTTTGAAGCAGGCTCGAAGGGCTGAATGGCCTACTCCTGCTCCTATTTTCTATGTTTCATCAGTGTCAGCCATGTTCAAGTCTCAGTCCAGAGTTTGAGCACAAAAATCTAGGCTGACATTCCCCGGTGCAGCACCAAGGGAGTGCTGCACCGTCAGGGGCATTGCCTTTTGGATGAGGTGTTGAACCAAGGCCCCTTCTGCCTGCTAGGGTGGATGTTAAAAGTCCCACTGCGCGATTTTGATATAGAACAGGAGGGGGAGTTATCTCCAGTAGCCTGGCCAGTACTTTTCCCTCAACCAACATCACAACAAACACACTGTCCGGTCATTATCACATCGCTGTTGGTGGGATCTTGATGTGTGCAAATTGGCTGCTGCGTCTCCTACATAACAAACCGTGACTCCACTTCAAAAAAAAAAGTACTTCACTGGCTGCAGAGCACTTTGGGATGTCTGGTTATTGTGAAAAATGCTTTATAAATGCAAGTCTTTTTTTCTTCATTAATGTCCTTGAGGGTAGAAAAGCCATCCCCCTTACCCAGTCTGGGCCTGAATGTGACTCCAGTACCACATCAATGCGATTGACTCTTAACTGCCCTCTGATGTGGCGTACTAAGCCACTTAGTTGTAGCAATTAGGGATAGGCAATAAATGCCGGCCTTGCTATTGATACCCACGTCCCAAGGATGTGTTTAAAAATACTTTGTAATGCAGACAGAGGGGCTGGTTTTATTTTAAATCTGTCTTAGTGGCTGTTTTGGGCCGCTGAGAGTTATGTGCATGAGTGAGGAACGATGACGCTGTGCGGTTTGAGAATAAGATCCTCGCAGCAACTTAGACTCCACACACACACACACACACACACACACACACACACACACACACTAGCTGCTTCTTTACAACGGCCTCGTGACTGTAGTGTGTTCAGTCCCAGGGCCCTGTGCCAAACTCTCATCTCCTCAGGGACAGCCAACTTGTGTAACCAGCGTTAAGAAACAGCTTCCTCTCAGCACTGCCCTGCCCCCCCCCGCAGCCCAACCACATCCAATTTGAATACAATCAGCTTCCTGGATGCTTTTAAATAAATGAAAACTTATTTATTTTAAGGTTGCATCTGATCACCACCTCAGCAGGAGCCCCCCCCCCACTCCACCACCTCCTCGCTTTTGCTGAAATCAATAATCGGAATGTATGGACTGAGATGAGAAAGACCAGGTTCTGACACAAGGTCATTGACCTCAAATGTTAATTCTGCTTCTCCCGGCCACAGAAGCTGCCAGACCTACAGAATGTTTCCAGCATTTTCTGCTCCTATTTTACATTATATGAAAGCAATGGGGCTGAGTTTGGGTTTCCTCCTTTCTTCTACCACCCCCCCACCCCCCACCCCCGCAATTTTCTCTGCTTTCCTGACTCACTCAAGCGCGTTCTCCCTCTCTTTTAAACTTCTGTGAAGCATCTCGGGATGTTTTTCTACATTAAAGGCGCTACATAAATGCAAGTGATTGTTTTTGTTCACGAGTTGGCCTTCCTCTGTTGCTTCACCTCAAAAGGCTTTTCCCCCCCGTGTGCGAGGCTCTTGGGCTGTTCAACCGCAGGCAGCATAGCTGAGCCTGACTCTGCCCAGGCATCTCGATGCTGATGCTGTGTTCACATGCGCACACAATGCACGCGCACACACACGCACACGCGTGTGCCTGTGCATGCACCCCTGCATGATCACAACACAGACACCGGTACATGCACGCAACACGTGCACCTGCCCCACATACACCTCCTCTCTCATGCACTTGTACACATGGAACAAACATGTGCACACATGCACTCGCGTGTAGGCCCACCTGCGTGCACATGCTCCTTGCCCACACACACACACACACACGTATATCCCTCTACATCTATCCAATTCAGGCTAATTTCGCTTCACCTGAGATCATCGCAGACTTGGGGTGGGTTCCAAACTGGCATCTTCCTGCTCCGTATAGTTCAGTACCGGACAAGCTGGCGCATTTACCAATTGTCACGTGTGGGCGGGGAGCTAAATTCCCATGTCTCCCTAACTCTAGGACATCCGGAATCAGCGGCGATATCGCCAGAGGCGGAAGGCGGAGCTGGTGAAACTGCAACAGACATACAGCGGACTGATCTCTAAAACGGCCTTCTTCGAAGAGCAGATCGACTACTACAACCAGTACATCAAGACCTGCATGGACAACCTGGCCAGCAAAGGAAAGTATGTGCCTCCAATTCTCCCCCCCACCCCCCCCACCTCTCTCTCTGCAAACGAGTTATTGCTGATGCTCCCAGTGCGAAGGGAGTGTTAAGCTCGGAAAGAATCGAGTCCGAGAACATGAAGCAGGCCATCTAGCCTGGTGTACCTCTGCCCCTTTTGGCAGAGCTGCCCAATGAGTTCCTATCTCCCCGCCCAGAGCCCTGCAAATATTTATACCTTCAAGAATTTCGCCAATTCCCTTTTTAGTTCTTATGGAATTTGCTTTCTTTTGGGCCATACGCTCCTGATCGCAACTGGAGCGTGGGAAAAATATTGGTGAAGTGACACCAACCTTTCAGCAAACCTGTAGATTGGACAAGGACTGAAAGCTAGAGGCAGGGGGAAGGGAAACTCCACATTTCTAGGGTCCTTAATCGCCTTCCTTGTCTCCCTCTTACATTTCCCTGATTGCTGCTCTCCCTGAGCTTTCTAGGTTTTCCTAAGCTTCAATCCCTCCCTTGTCCTCAGTACTCCCCCCCCCCACGTGGTCACCTTGCAGGAATTAAGATGCCTCCTCGCTCTCTCCAACCCCTAGGAACTCATTCTCTCCCAGTGCCTCAAAACTGAGGAACTCTAACTTCCCTCAGGCTTCACTTTGGTCAACCTGCGGGCCTTAAAAAGTGTGAGTTTGGTGTCAGCTAATCATCACGGATTGATTACCTCACCCTGCTGACCAAGAGCAGCGTGGTGTTTATGGTACATTCAGCTAGTAACCTGGTGGTCAACGGTTCAAATCAGGCCACAGCAAACTCCATAATTTCTGGGCTGGCATCAGTGAAATTGTAAACACCCAAGCGGCTGGCCTTGCCCACTCTGGGCCCACATATGACACCGGTCTCAATGCCTTCAGAAATGGGTCAATAAGATTCCACCCTTTCTCCCTCCTTCAATGAACTTTAGAAGGGCAAATACAGATGGATGATAAGAATCAAGATCACCTCCTGGTCCATGCACCCTGCCCCACACAATTGCTACACTTTGTATATTACACAACATGTCAAATCTCCTGGGACAGGTGAAGAATGAGATTAAAAACCCAGGCTGATTGTTTGGGTGGGTGGGGGATGGTGTCTGAAGGTAGCCAAGAAAAAGCTAAAAAAGAAATATTTTCTCCTGATTTTTGTGCCCTTCAAAGCACCATGTTCCTCTTCTAGGCTTCTCTGCCTGAAGCTTAAGAACAAGTTAAGTCGGACGTTGATGGAAACTGTTGCCTTGCGTGAGATGTTGCTGATCACCCCTGTGCTTTGATACTATTTTTAGGGTTTCGAAGAAGCCAGGAGATGTTAAAGGAAAGAAAAGCAAACAGGTATCGCAGCGATACACTGCAGCACGACTGCACGAGAAGGGAGTCTTGTTGGAAATTGAGGATCTCAACAGCAACCAGTGAGTGATAGAATTTACACCATCCCTCCAGGGATTCACATTTTCTTGCATTGAAAAGCAAGAGGCTTGGAGTTTCCCTCTGCTGAGGTCGATGAAGGGTATTAAAGTGGCTCTGAGTGATTTGAGTCAGGAGTGTGATGGAATACTGTCTTCTTGTCTGGCTAAGCGCCGTTCTAACAACACTCAAGAAGCTTGACGCCATCCAGGACAAAGCAGCCCCGCTTGATTGGCACCCCATCCACAAACATTCATTCCCTCCAACGCCGACGCACAGTGGCAGCAGTGGGTACCATCTACACGATGCACTGCAGAAATTCACCAAGACTTCTTCCAAACCCACGACCACTACCATCTAGAAGGACAAGGGCAGCAGACACAGGAACACCACCATCTGGATGTTCCCCTCCAAGTCACTCACCATCCTGACTTGGAAAGATATCACCGTTCCTTCACTGTCACTGAGTTGAAATCCTGGAACTCCCTCCCTAACAGCACTGTGGGTGTACCTACACCACATGGACAAAATCCTGGAACTCCCTCCCTAACAGCGCTGTGGGTGTACCTACACCACATAGACTGCAGCGGCTCAAGAAGGCAGCTCACCCCCACCTTCTCAAGGGGCAATTAGGGATGGGCAATAAATGCTGGCCCAGCTAGTGATGCCCACATCCCATGAATGAATTTAAAAAAACCAAATTCCTATGGTAAAGGGTGAGGGGCTAAATGACAAAGTTTGAGATAAAAAGCAAATAAGTGATTGGTCCAAGGAAGTGTTTGGAAACAGAAATCAGGACAGGAAACAATTGAGTGTGTTTCTGGAGTTGGGAGGGATGTGCTGAGGGGCTGGAAGGAACAATGTTTAACATACAACAGTCAATGGGCAGGAAATGACTGGTCCATTAAGCTTGGTCATCAGGTTTAGACACTTCACCCCAACACCACCCCCACCCGAGGGGGTAAAACTTAGGGCCATAAGGGAAAAGGGAAAAACATCTGGAAAATTCCTCTCTGACCACCCACCCACCACCCCCCCCCCTCCCCACCTCTCCCACCGAGCAACTGAGACCAGCCAAGATCTCACAGACCAGGTTAATGTGGGCTTCGTTGCTTTTTATTGTTTCTATAAGTTTTCATCACCATGGATTCAGATGAGCCTGAATCAGAACATTAACCCTTCCTGCCTGCCTATAGCAACATCTGCCAGCAATGCCATTTGCTTCCCTGGTTCTGGTCTTACTCTGTTACCTCTGTGCAAAATACTTACTGGCCCAGAAATTCGCCCTCCACACTCTGACCCTGTGACCTGCGGACCATGGGTGTATTTTCTCTTCCCGATTGAATACCTTAATAAAGAAAGGACTTCAATTTCTTTAGACATCCCATTGGTGTTTTACAACCGAGGGATTAATCTGAAAGCTGGTGAATGTCATGTGGGGAAATATAGGAACCGGAGGCCAGACAGCCCCTTGAGGTAAAAGCAAAAAAAACTGCGGGTGCTGGAAATCCAACACAAAAATAAAAATACCTGGAAAAACTCAGCAGGTCTGGCAGCATCTGCGGAGAGGGACACTGTTAACGTTTCGAGTCCGTATGACTCTTCAACAGAACTGAGGGAAGAAAAGGCCCCTTGAGCTGCTCCACTATTCGTGGCTGGTCTGTACCTCAGACTCGTTGACTTGCCTTTGCTCCGTATCCCTTAATACACTTACCCAACAATGATTATAACAAGCTCAGTCTTGACAGCTTCAATTAACCCCCCACAACCACCACCACCACCACCACCCCCCCGCCTCAAGCTTCTGGCCTTGCTAGTGGCGCCCACATCCCACAGAAGAATTGTTTTTAAAAAAGCAAAACAGCCTTTCGAGAGACAGAGTTCCAGGTTTCTATTACCCTCATGACAGTCAGTTTGCGCATAGCAAGATCCCAATAACAGCAGCCGAAATGTTAGCCAAACAATTGTCTTTGGTGCTGTTGTTTGAGAGAACGCACCTTGCTCATGTATCAAATACAGTCATGGGGTCTTTAACCATCCACCTCAGCCACCAAAGAAGACAGACAGGGCCTCGGTTTAACCTCTCATCAAGCTAATGGCAGTTCTAAGCAGCACTCCCCCAGCGCTGCAGCAGAGTGTCAGCGTCAATTGAGACTTCAAATCGTACGGCAGGTCTTGAATGCGTGGCTTGTGGCTCAGAGGTGAGAGTGCTACCCACTGAGCCAGGCCTGTTGGAGGGTCCCACTCCCCTCTCGGACTTGTTTTTGTTCCTGCTGTATGTTTAATTGTTTAAACAAACAGTTGTCTTCTGTTTTCAGGTTTAAAAATGTTATCTTTGACATCTGCCCGACAGAAGAGGTGGGTGACTTTGAAGTGAAAGCAAAGTTTATGGGAGTGCAAATGGAGACCTTCATGCTCCATTATCAGGTAACAGCTCAACTCTGACATGGCCACCAGGGCAGGTCACACATTCACACCCTGTCTAGCAACACCAAGTTTCAAACTGGAACCTTATTTTCAAATCTGTGCAACTTTTAACAGCCCCACTCCCCTGTGAGATATCTGTGCCCCTCCAATTCTTGTCACTTGCGAATCCCCAATGTTTATCACTCCACCCTTAGCAGGCATGTCTTCAACTGCCTGGGCCCTAAGCTCTGGAATTGCCTCCTTAAACCTCTCTACCTCTCGCTCCTCGTTCAATACGTTCCTTAATGACAGCTGAGCTTTTTATCACCTGTTATAACTCCACCTTATGTGGTTCTGTGTCAAACTTAGTTTGATAACCTTCCTGTAAAGCACTTTAGTGTCGTTTACAGTATAAATGGAAACTGTTGTCCACTTTCATTCATCTGTCTTGAAGGTGCTGCCTCTCACTGGGGGGGACAGTTCCTGAAGGTGCTGACTCTCACTGGGGGGGACAGTTCCTGAAGGTGCTGACTCTCACTGGGGGGGACAGTTCCTGAAGGTGCTGACTCTCACTGGGGGCCAGTTCCTGAAGGTGCTGACTCTCACTGGGGGACAGTTCCTGAAGGTGCTGACTCTCACTGGGGGACAGTTCCTGAAGGTGCTGACTCTCACTGGGGGGGACAGTTCCTGAAGGTGCTGCCTCTCACTGGGGGGACAGTTCCTGAAGGTGCTGACTCTCACTGGGGGGCAGTTCCTGAAGGTGCTGACTCTCACTGGGGGACAGTTCCTGAAGGTGCTGCCTCTCACTGGGGGACAGTTCCTGAAGGTGCTGCCTCTCACTGGGGGACAGTTCCTGAAGGTGCTGCCTCTCACTGGGGGACAGTTCCTGAAGGTGCTGACTCTCACTGGGGGACAGTTCCTGAAGGTGCTGACTCTCACTGGGGGACAGTTCCATGGGCACTGGTCAACCAACTGGTATTTCACCCAAGCGGTTGTTCTTCCTGTGAGAGCCCAGAGTGTGAGGACTGGTTATGCTATTAGACCGTGAGCAAACATACAAATTAGGAGCAGGAGTAGGCCACTCGGTCCCTCGAGCCCTCTCTGCCATTCAATAAGATCATGGCTGATTTGATTGTAACCTCAACCCCACATTCCTGCCTGCCCCTGATAACTTTTCACCCCCTTGTTAATGAAAAATCTATCTAGCTCTGCCTTAAAAATATTCAAAGACTCTGCTACCACCACCTTTTGAGGAAGAGAGTTCCAAGACATGACCCTCGGAGAGAAAAATTTTCTTCTCAACTCTGTCTTAAATGGGTGACCCCTTATTTTTAAACAGTGACCCCCTAGTTCTAGATTCTCCCACAAGAGGAAACATCCTCTCCACATCCACCGTGTCAAGATTCCTCAGGGTCTTAAAGGTTTCAATCAAGTCGCCTCTTACTCTTCTAAACTCCAGCAGATACAAGCCTAACCTGTCCAGTCTTTCCTCATAAGACAACCCACCCATTCCAGGTATTCGTCTGGTAAACCTTCTCTGAACTGCTTCCAATGCATTTACATCCTTCTTTACATAAGGTGACCAATACTGTACACAATACACCAGGCGTGATCTCACCAATGATCTGTACAACTGAAGCATAACCTCCTTACTTTTGTAATCAATTCCCCCTCACAATAAATGATAACATTCTATTAGCTTCCTAATTACCTGCTGTAACCTGTATACTAACCTTCTGTGATTCATGCACTAGAACACCCAGATCCCTCTGCATCTCCAAGCTCTGCAATCTCTCACCATTTAGATAATAAGCTTTTTTATTCTTCCTGCCAAAATGGACAATTTCACATTTGCCCACATTATAACTCCATTTGCCAGATCTTTGCCCACTCACTTAACATATCTCAGAGGATATCCAGAGGATTTTGATTCTCTGCTAACTACCCGTCAGTATGAACAGGAGATGGTAGATTGTGGCTGAGTGCGGACTGTGACAGATTACCCTCTCAGAGCTTAGCGCCCTCTGAGCGTGACCAGGTAACAGCAGCTTTGTGCTAACTCGATGTGTTTTCTTCCTGTTCAGGACCTCCTCCAGCTCCAGTATGAAGGTGTTGCTGTCATGAAGTTGTTCGATAAAGCGAAGGTTAATGTCAACCTGCTGATCTTCCTTCTGAACAAGAAGTTCTACGGGAAGTAGCAGGTCTCACCCCATCACTGGAGTTGCGAGCCCAACACTGGAGTCACCTGACTCGGCGAGGCACCAATGAGGGGCTGCCATGCTTGTACTTCTCCCTTTTTGTTTAGGCACTGCACCAATCAGAACTGGGCACCTTTGAACAGCGTATCAGCACCCTTCAGGGCAGAGTAGGGTCATCCGAACGGGCGTGCAATTCTATATTTAGTATTATATTGCTGAAGCGTTTATAGATTTGGTATCTTATGCATCAGTAGCTGTCTGTACTGCTTAAGGGGCATAAATATTAAAGACACATCCTCTTATTTTTATATCAACAACTTCTGTTCCTTTGCTGTGTCTTTTATTTCTGTACAGAAAACCTGTCCCTTTCCTCCCCACTCCACACCCCTGCTCCCCCCCTCCCCACCAAAAAAAAATCTTTTGTACCCTGCAGACAGGATCTTGTGCTTTCCTGCACTGTATTCTGAGGCCTTGCTTGTGATAGTTACCAAATTGAGCCACGGACAGCAGTGTTGGCTGATGCACCACTCCAAGTTGGAAATATATCACCGTTCCTTCACTGTCGCTGGGTCAAAATCCTGGAACTCCTGCCCTAACAGCACTGTGGGTGTACCTACACCACAAGGACTGCAGCGGTTCAAGAAGGCAGCTCACCACCACCTTCTCGAGGGGCAATTAGGGATGGGCAGTAAATGCTGGCCCAGCCAGTGATGCCCACATCCTGTGAATGAATAAAAATAAAGAATGCTGTCCTCTCAACCTGTCACTGAAAATTCCAATTGTTAGTGACTGTTAGTGGAATGATGGGTTTCTGAAAACCCCTGTACCAAAATAGATATTAGCTGGCTAAGTCTAAGCTAATTCAGGTTGCCTTTCAACCTTACCTCCACCATTGTAGAATCCATTGCCTCCATCAGTTTCGGCCCTTGTGAATAGGTTTTCCACCAGAGTAGAGATTGTATGGGGAGAGTAATATCTTTCCAGGGACTTGATCGGTGCGTAGACCACCCTGCACAGAACAGACCAATCTGTCCAATCCACCAATGTCATGTGTCCAATCCACCCAAGCACCTCCGTAATTCTGGTGGATACTTACTCAAAGAGTCAAAACGTCTGGGGACAGTTATTATTAAACACAATGGGAGTGAGTAAATACAATGGCTGTTTCCTCTTACTACAGGTTTCAACTTTAGGCTGCCAATTTCAGATGCTATTTGCTACCAAAGACTAGACTTTTTCCAACTGTCTCCCTTCCTTTTATTGTTCTTGTGCCAGTGTCTTTCTGTAGCATGCTGCATTCCATGGTCAACTTGCCCATACCCTTCATCATTTGCAGAGGGCTATCAGACCAGTAAAAGCCAGTTCCTCTCTCTCCAAGTCCCCATTCCTCTCTGGTGTAGCTTACGCCAATGTAGATATTTTTCAACTCTTCCTGTATCTGAATTTTCCCAAAGCCTCTGACAGTATCAGAGAGTTGGGTTCCATGGGTTACATTTCTGGGCCCCCTATCTGTGTCATTCAGGGGTTCAAGCTAACTAAGCTTGCTGGGTGGCAAGCTCATGGGTTCAGGGAAGAACACCACCCAATATTGGGTCTTTGTTGACTTCAAACAAAGTAAATTCAGACGGGTAGCTTTGCTCCAAATTCTGTTTCCTGATGGGGATGATTTAAGTTTAAAAAATTGTCGTCCCCCACCCCCCGTAGACCCTCCCAACTGCCACAAGCTGTTAAAATGAAACATTGAGAATCTCGGAGTTGGATATCCCACATCATCCTGGAGGATCTTAACTCAGCTTCAGGTGGATTTTCTCCCTCCACGTTGGGTGATGAAGCAGTGCCAAGAAATGAGCGAGGTTCAGTGTAGGAGAGTGGGGAGTACAGCCAGCATGTACAACTACCATGGTATCCATTCAGCACAAGACTGTAAAGAGAAAGCAACTATGTAATGCGGTTATTGGCTAAATTATTGACCCCACTGATGCTTTTAAAATTAAATTGTATTTGTAGGACCACAAGCTGTTGTAAGAAGAAAATAAAGATTGAGTTTTTAAACTCTTTTTATTGTGTTTCTTAGATCCACTAATTGTCTATTAATAATATTCAGTTCATTGCTATACTCTCATCCTCCTTTCTCCTTTTTAACTTCAGAGTCCACTGAATTCACTACACTCTCCCTTCATCCTCTCCATATGAAAAGACCCATTGTTCCCTCTTTAACTCACTCTTAAACCCATGGGACTCCTCAAGTCTCAGATTTCTGCTGCTCACAATCTATCAGCTTTTAGAACACAAACTTGCTGTCAGCTCATCTTCCTGGGTTAGATACAGAGTAAAGCTCCCTCTACACTGTCCCCATCAAACACTCCCAGGACAGGTACAGCACGGGGTTAGATACAGAGTAAAGCTCCCTCTACACTGTCCCCATCAAACACTCCCAGGACAGGTACAGCATGGGGTTAGATACAGAGTAAAGCTCCCTCTACACTGTCCACATCAAACACTCCCAAGACAGGTACAGCACGGGTTTAGATACAGAGTAAAGCTCCCTCTACACTGTCCCCATCAAACACGCCCAGGACAGGTACAGCATGGGGTTAGATACATAGTAAAGCTCCCTCTAACAAAGAAGCGAACCAGGCAGTAATTTTATTTTAAACTGTAGATCAAGCAAACATGCTAATTAAAATAGGAGGAATAAAGATCTTTCTCAGTTAACTCCGTGTATTCTAGAGGTTTGAAATATTCTTCAATTCCAATCGCATTTGCACCAGGAATGAATCTAGGTTAGTTCACTCCACAATTCCAGTCCTCCAAGATCCACTTTGCAACTAATGGGGATGATATTCAGTGGAATCCACATAACTGATTACCAAGAAACAGGCAATATAGTTCAAAGATCAATTCGATACCCTTGGAAGTGCTTATGTGGCCTTGACCTACTTCATAGATATATAGAAACTACAATGCAGAAGGCAGCCATTCAGCCCATTGTGATGTTAGCTCTTCAACATGAGCAACCTGTTCCAATCCAATTTCCCTCGACTTCCTCCATCCTTTAAAATATTTCCTATTAAAATCCTTATCAATAAAGATATTTGTTGCTTCAAAAGACTTTTTTAGTGAAATATTCCACTTGCCTTTTGTAGAATTTTCATTCTACTTTCCCCTTCTGTTGGTGAGAGTGGAGTTTACATTCCTTTGTCGAATTTTGTTTGATAATGCTCCTTTGAAGCTCCTTGGGACAGTTTACTATGTTAAAGGTGCTATATGAATGCAATGTGTTGTTACTGGATTCCTGTGTAACTGGGCAATCCATAATAACAAGCTGAGGAATTGAATCTCATCCTATTTTGTCTTGATTCTGTCCATTAGTGGGTGCTGTGTGTTTCTTCCTGTGAACACAGGTGCCATATGCTGCTTAACTTGTACCCAAGAATGAGTCATTGTCACCAGAAAACCAGCGGGAAAAAAACAGATACATTACAAAAATAAGTGAAGAGCTTTGTCCGATCTGAGATTGGATGTCACACCCAAGTCAGAGTTCAACAAGCCTCAGATCCTTTCAAGAAACGTGCAATTTTATTCTCGGGTTCCTGGTGCTTAGCAAGATAATAACTTGCCTTACCTGTAATGTGGTGGCTCTTGTGTTAATCCAAGGAGGGATGGATTTGTACGAAAGGATCAGTAACCTCAGGAGGGTAAGCTGCACTCAGCGGCTCTGGGCATAGGTTTCTAAGTCATAACATATTGAGGCTGGTAGAAGGGTTTTTGTAAGGATATCAGGTTGAGGAAGCCATGAAGAAATAGGAACATCCAGAACAATCAAGCTTATTGTCATCGACATGAGCATTAGAGAAGAAAAACAGCTTTAAGATAATTGACAAGCAGAGGGCAGATAAGGAGATTTTTTTACCTAGTGAGTTGTGATCTGGAATGCGCTGCCTGAAAGGGCAGTGGGAGCAGGTTGAATAGGAACTTTCAAAAGGGGAATTGATAAATACTTGAGAAGAGATAAGATTTGCAGGGCTATGTGGAAAGGTGGGGGGGTTGTGTGGTGGGACTAATTAGACAGCACTTTCAAAGAGCTAGCACAAACACAATAAGTCAAATGGCCTCCTTTTGTGTTCTATTAAATTAAAGAAAGCAGGGTCAACTCTGAGGGAGTTAATCTCAGTCAAGTGAAAGTGGAGGAATGACAAATGGACCCTCGGGGTAAGGAGAAGTGGGGAATACCAGTCAGGGTTCCTGCTCCTGACCACTGTCTGATGGGCCCTGCAGGTAAATAAGGACGTAAGGGCATGTGATGGAGACAAGATCAGACGTGGTTGTGATACCTCCACAGCCAAATAGCCTAGGACACTCACCTTTCTAAGTTCACACTTGGGATAGTGGGGTACTGGGGAGTTTGTTTTCAAGCTGGAGACAATACCTTTGGGGAGATGTGAGCTGCCATGACCACACAAGAATTAAACTGCCAGCCCTCTGTTTGCAGATTAATACCACATTAACGGCTCATCACTTCCTCAGTTATTTACAGAACAAGCTGCCTCTGTACTGCCTTGTATCATCATTTGGGTGAGTTAGGTAAAGCGTGACTGTGCATCTAACAAGGGATGCAGACACACATCCAACCAACACACAGACTACTAATCAACCAGTGTGTCCTGGAAAAGACAGACTTACATTTATATTGCTCCTTTCACGATCTCAGGATGTCTCAGAATGCTTTACAGTCAATTAAATTCTTCTGAGGTCTAGTCACTGTCAAATGCGGCAGGCAATTTGCGCACAGCAAGCTCCCATAAATAGTAATGAAATTAATGACTAGATCATCTGTTTTTGGTGTTGGTTGTAGGATAAATATTGGCCAAGAGACTGCAGAGAAACTCCCTACTTTTGCTCGAAATAGTGGCCTTGGGATCTTTTACAGCTACCTGAAAGGGCAGGCGACCTCAGTTTAACGTTTCATCCAAAGACAGCAACTCTGACAGGGCAGCACTCCCCCAGTACAACACCGAAATGTCAGTCTGGGTTTTTGTGTTCAAGTCCTTGGACTGGAATTCAAACCCACAACCTACTGACTCAGAAACACAGTGTTACTCTATTGAGCCACAGTCTTCCAAAAATTAAAACCAAACATTGAAACAGAACTCAATTCTTTCCACTGCTCTATCCAGCGCTGTGGAGTTAAATGTAAATTTCAAAGGAACTTCCACGCAAGTAGATTTATAATAAGTCCAAGTAAAATGTTGTGGTTTTGACGTTGCATTTGAAGTGCCCGTTTAACCAGGTCCACAGGCCTTAAAAACAAAAAAAAAAATTGCTGGAAATACTCAGCAGGTCTGACAGCATCTGTGGAGAGAGAAACAGAATTAACGTTTTGAGTCTGTGATCTCTCATCAGGGCTGTTTGGTGCTGTATCTATGTCCAGTGCCAATTACAAAGCTTAATCATCATTTGGTGCCCAGTGCAGATCATTGTGTGAGGGGCTGTGGCAAAGAAGCCCAGCAATGTGAGGCTAGCTTTTTCCAGAGTCCCTCCTTCAGAGGTTGTTGTAGACCAGAGCATTCCCTCCATGCAACCAATGGCCTTTTTTTGCCCTAAGTCCACCTCAGCTTGATTCCACATCATGAGCATGGGCTGGTCATAACTCTTTCCACCTCATGCCTGGTCATTGTCTGCCATGGTCAGTTTCAGTGCTTAGGCAAATCTATCATTTTATAACACAGTCTGACAACACTGCTTCACTGCATTACAGAGAATTCATTCATTATGCTCTCTATCCATTCTGTGATCATTTTTTCCTGTCTGAGGAGAATGCTTTCTCTTCAGTGCAGTGCTGAGGGAGTGCTACGTTGTTGGAGGAGGCATGTTTTGGATGAGACATTACACCCACCTCTCAGGTGGGTGTAAAAGATTACATGTCTCTATTCAAAGAAGGACACGGGAGTTGCTCCCAGTGTCTTGGTCAATGTTTATCCCTCAACCAATAACATCGAAACAGATTATCTGGTCATTTTTCTCACTGCTATTTGTGGGAGCTTGCTTTGTGCAAATTAGCTGCCACCTTCCCCATATTACAATCGCGGCTACACTTCAAAAAGTATTTTGTTGTCTGTAAAGTGCTTTGGGGACATCCTCAGGTCATGAAGGGTGCTATATAAATGCAAGTCTTTACTTCCACCAGTGCCAGCAGCCCATTAGTACTCACAGCTGCCCATTCTTTATGTAAAATCCAGAACAGTGAGTGTCATGTTCTTGGGGAGTCTAACAGCTGAAGCCCTTACTCATTGTAAATGTACTTTATGGGAGAGGTCATTCAATAGCATTCAGGACATACAGAGCTCAGTGTGGGGAAATGTGAGATCATCCACTTTGCACCTGAGAAGGACACATCGAGATATTTTCTTAATAACGAGAGACAAAGATCTGTGGAGGAGTAAAAAGATTCACATGTCCATGCACAAAGATCACTAAAAGCTAGTGCACTGGCACAAATTGTGGTCAAAAAGGCCAATGGGAATGTTGGTCCTTAACTCAAGGGAGCTTGGAATTCAAAAGGGAGGAAGTGATGCTTTGGTTCTGTGGGGTCTTGATCTGATCTGCTCTAAAGTAACTGTGTTCAGTTCTGGGCACTGCACTTCCAAATAGATACCCTGCCCTCGGAGGTGACACAACACAGATTCACCAGAACGATACCAGGGTTTAAAAGATCAATTTGGGACAATTTGCATAAATTTGGCTTTTATTCCCTTGAGTTTGGAAGATTGAGATGATCAACGTATGTAAAATGATGAAGGGATTCAATAGGATAGGTATGAAGAAATCATTTTCTCGTGTGAGAAAAATTCAGAAAAATAACAATAAATTAGTTGGGATTTGAAGGACTGAAATAGGAAACATTTCTTTACACAAAACATAGTGGAAATTTGGAAACTGTTTCCTCAAATTCTGAGGATGCTGGCGTCGATTGCAATTTTCAAGATTGAGATCGATCTTTTTTTGATAATTATGTGAAAGAATATGGAACTAAAGCAGGAACATGGGTGTTGAGATACAGAACAGCCATGATTTAATAGAATGGTGGAATAAGCTTGAGGGGCTGAATGGCCTCCTCCTGTCCCTACGTTTCCATGGCTGTGTTTTTATCCTCATTCCCTGACTCAGGGGACAAAAATGTCACCCCAGTTTCTGCACACATGCAATTTGTTTCTGTGGCACTGTCAAGTTTAGGGTCTGGTCTGGACTGGAATGAAATTAATTCATTTCCAGCCCATCATCGGGAACCAGGAATGAAAAACATTGTCTTGAGACGTCTGTGTTCACACAGTGTGAACATGTAGCTAATTGTCATCATAAAGGGCTGTGTCGCCTTCATGGTTTAAGTACTTCTGGAACCTTTTCTTTGGCTGATAGGAGCCAGGAGCCATTTATTGTTATGTTGATATCACAGGGAAGTATATGTAAACGTCACTTTCCAGCAATACATTCAGGAGCAAACAAGAAGTTCTATTTTTCATCGAAATTTAAGAGATACTGAATGGTATAGAGCTGTATAGCTCAGCAATTCAATGTATAATTATTCTATCACAGACTCTCCTTCCCACACCACCCACTGATGCTCAATTTTAATGCAAAGTTCCTTCCCCTTCTTTGTTGAAAAACACAGGCAGTGCCTTCCTTAAATCTTGAATCCCTATTCTCAAGAGATATCAATCCAGTTCATCTTCACAGTGCTTTTATATTATACTGCCTTTCTCTATGGGGGTTTGTACAATGGAGGTGACCCTGAAGTTCATCGTATCAACAAGCCCCACACCTTTATTTAAACAGCATCATGGATGGACTGAAATATGATTTGACCATACTGACAGAAGAGTAAGTTAGCTGGTTTTAGTATGTAAATGTGGGGAAGCAGGCAGCACCGTCAGCAACCAATATAAAAGCATTTCTAAGGTGCCAATTGATCTCTTGGTAGTCTGATCCAAATGCCTGCTAACCTAGATGGCCATCCCAAGAGATGATGTACTGCACCCAGGGTGTACTTCGTTTATGGACTGAACATTCTCCGTTTTGGCTGTAGACACTGATTTGTGAGTGACAGTCCCCTCTGCAGCTGGCACAGATGAATAACGTTGACCTGAGGACAACTGATGTTTTTTCCTCCCAACTCTCTTTCCTTTTCCACCATCTTTTGCCCTCTGCTTTTTCCATACCATTCCTGACTGCTGGTCTCCAGGCACTCCAGTCAGCAATGAGGGCTTAGACCATAAGACCATAGACATAGGAGCAGAAGTAGGCCTTTCAGCCCATCGAGTCTGCTCTGCCATTCAACGAGATCATGGCTGATCTGACAATCCTCAACTCCACTTTCCTGCCTTTTCTCTACAATCCTTGATTCATTAATGATTAAAAATCTGTCTATCTCAGCCTTGAATAAACTTAACGACCCAGCCTCTACAGCCCTCTGAGGTAAAGAATTCCACAGATTCGCTACCCTCTGAGAGAAGAAATTCCTCCTCATCTCTGTCTTAAAAGGGCGACCCCTTACTCTGAGATTATACCTTCTGATCCTAGACTCTCCCAGACGGGGAAACAACCTCTCAGCATCCACCCTGTCAAACCCCCAAGAACCTTATATGTTTCAATAAGGTCGCCTTTCATTCTTCTAAACTCCAATGAGTACAGGCCCAACCTACTCAACCTCTCCTCATAAGAAAATCCCTCCCTACCTGGGATCAATCTAGTGAACCTTCTTTGGAATGCTTCCAATACCATTAAGATAAGGGGACCAAAACCGTTCAGACTCTTCAACATGTGGTCTAACATGTGCCTTGTATAGTTTTAACAAGACTTCCCTATCTTAATACTCCATTGACTTTGAAATAAAAGCCAACATTCCATTTGCCTTCCCTATTACCTGCATAACCTCATTATATTCCATCTGCCAAGTTTTTGCCCACTCACTTAACCTGTCTATATCCCTCTGTAGACTCTTTGTGTTATCCTCACCACTTGCCTTCCCATTATTTTTGTGTAGTCCGCAAACTTGCCGATTGTACGTTCATTTTCCTCATCCAAGTCATTAATATGTATTGTAAATAATTGTGGCCCCAGCACTGATCCCTGTGGCATTCCATTAGTTACAGGTTGCCATCCTGAAAATGCCCCCCTTATCCCAACTCTCTGTCTTCTATTAGTTAGCCAATCCTCTATTCGTGCTAATATACTACCCCCAACACCATGAGCTTTTATCTTATTAAGGGCCCTTATGTGTGGTACCTTATTGAACGCCTTTTGGAAATCCAAATATATTACATCTACTGGTTCCCCTTTATCTATCCTGCTTGTTACATCCTCAAAGAATTATAATAAATTTCTCAGGCATGATTTCCCCTTCATGAAGCCATGCTGACTCTGCTTGATTAGATTATGTATTTCTAAATATTCTGCTATTACATCCTTTATAATAGACTCCAACATTTTTCCATTGACAGATGTTAAGCTAACTGGCCTGTTTTTTGTCTTCCACCCTTTTTGAATAAGGCTGTTATATTGACAGTTTTCCAGTCCTCTGGGACTTTTCCAGAATCTAAGGATTCTTGGAAGATTACTACCTGTGCATCCACTATCTCTGTAGCTACTTCCTTTAATATCCTAGGATGCAACCCATCAGGTCCAGGGGACTTATCGACCTTTAGCCCCATTAGTTTCCCTAGTACTTTTTCTCTAGTGATAGTTATTGTATTTATTTCCTCCCCCCCAACCCACCCCCCACCACCCCCCCTCCCCCCTTCTGATTAGTCCGTATTTTTGCAATGCTATTAGTATCTTCTACCATGAAGACTGATGCAAAGTATTTATTCAACTTCTCTGCCATTTCCTGGTTCCCCATTATTATTTCCCCAGCCTCCTTCTCACTTTGGCCTCTCTCTTCCTTTTTATATATTTAAAGAAGCTCTTACTGTCCGTTTTTATATTATTTGCTAGTTTACCCTCAAAGTTTATTTTCTCCCTCTATTATTTTTTGGTCATCTTCTGTTGGTTTTTAAAACATTCCCAGTCCTATGGTTTGCCACTAATTTTTGCCACATTGAATGTTTTTTCCTTTCAATTTGATACTGTCCTTAACTTCCTTGGTTAACCATGGTTGGTTTATCCCCTTCCTTGAATCCTTCTTCCTCACTGGGATATATCTTTGTTGTGAGTGATGAATTATTTTCTTAAACGTCCACCATTGTTCATCAACCGTCTTTTCTGCTAAACTCCTTTCCCAGCTCACTGCAGCCAAATCTGCCCTCATTCCATTGTAATTACCCTTATTTAAGTTTAACACAGTTGTTTCTGACCCAAGTTTCTCACTCTCAAACTGAATGCTAACTTCTACCATGTTATGGTCACTGTTTCCTAGAGGATCTTTTACTCTGAGATCATTTATTAAACCTGCCTCATTACACGTTACCAGATCCAAAATAGCCTGATTCCTGGTTGGATCAACAACATGTTGTTCTAGGAAACTGTCGTGAATACACTATGAATTATTGTTCGTGACTACCTCTGCCAATTTGATTTTCCCCATCCACATGAAGATTAAAGTCACCCATGATTAAAGTACTGCCTTTTTTACAGGCCCTCATTATCTTCTGATTTATTCTCTGTTCTACAGTACAGCTACTGTTAGGGGGCCTATAGACCATTCCCACCAGTGTCTTCTTCCCCTTGTTATTTCTTACCTCCACCCATATGGATTCTACATCTTCCGACCCAAGATCATTTCTTGCTATCGTACTTATTCCATCTCGTACTAACAAAGCTACCCCACTACCCTTTCCTTCCTGCCCGTCCTTTCGAAAGGTCACATACCCCTGGATATTTACTGCCCAGCTTTGATCTCCTTGTAATCATATCTCCATAATGGCTATAAGATCATACCCATTAACCTCTATTTCTGCCATTAGTTCATTTCTTTTAAAAACAAAAAAAACTGCGGATGCTGGAAATCCAAAACAAAAACAGAATTACCTGGAAAAACTCAGCAGGTCTGGCAGCATCGGTGGAGAAGAAAAGAGTTGACGTTTCGAGTCCTCATGACCCTTCGACAGAACTTGAGTTCGAGTCCAAGAAAGAGTTGAAACTCTTTCTTGGACTTGAACTCAAGTTCTGTCGAAGGGTCATGAGGACTCGAAACGTCAACTTTTTTCTTCTCCGCCGATGCTGCCAGACCTGCTGAGTTTTTCCAGGTAATTCTGTTTTTGTTTTAGTTCATTTCTTTTGTTCTGAATACTATGTGCATTTAAGTAGAGACATTAATTTTGTCTTTTTACCATTTTTTTCCCTCATTCACCCCATTTGCTGCTTTTTTTTAAATGTTTGTACACTCTGTCCCTTCCTGCCACACTCTGGGTTACATTACCTAAATAGCTGCTCTGCAATGCTGCCATATCCTTTTACCTTTTAAACCTACATATCCCCTCTCCAGAACCCTCCTACATATCCCCTCTCCAGAACCCTCCTACATATCCCCTCTCCAGAACCCTCCCCCTCTCTATTTAGTTTGAAGCCCTCTCTACAGCTCTAGTTATTTGATTCACCAGGACACTGGTCCCAGCACGGTTCAGGTGAAGCCCATCCCAGCGGAACAACTCCCTCCTACCCCAGTACTGGTGCCAGTGCCCCATGAACTGAAACCCATTCCTCCCACACCAATCTTTGAGCCACTCATTTAACCCCTTGACTTTATTTACCCTATGCCAGTTTGCACACGGCTCAGGTAGTAATCCCGAGATTATTACCTTGGAGATTCTGCTTTTTAATTTAGCTCCGAACTGTTCAAATTCTTTTAGCAGAACCTCCTTTCTAGTCCTATCAATGTTGTTGGTACCAACATGGACGATGACAACTGGATCCCTCCCCTCCCACTCTAAGTTCCTCTCCAGCCCTGAGGAGATGTCCTTAACCCTCTCACCGGGCAGGCAACACAGCCTTCGGGATTCACGCTCACGGCTGCAGAGAACAGTATCTATCCCTCTAATTATACTGTCCCCTACCACTACTACATTCCTATTTCCTCCCCCCACTTGAATGGCTCTCTGTACCACGGTGCTGTGGTCAGTTTGCTCCTCCTCCCTGTAGTCCCCGGTCTCGTCCACACAGCTTGCAAGAATCTTGTAACTGTCGGGCAATTGCAGAGGCTGAGGCTGTTTGAGTGCTGACCCCCTGTGTCCCCATACCTGCCTCACCACTTGTCCCTGATCACAGACCAAATTTGAATGACCTATTCTGAGAGGTTATAACCACCTCCTGGAGCAAAGCGATCAGGTAACTGTCCCCCTCCCTGATGTGATGCAATGCCTTCCCTCTGCATTGACTCTGATTCTGGTCAACTCGAGCTCTTTCTATCAGACTTCCTCTTTTGCAGATGTGGGGGTGACTCGTGCCAATTAGCAAGCTCGCCATAGAACATGTCTTTGGGGATGCAACTGTCATCCCTTCAGCTCGCGTGACCCAGCTCACAGAGCGGCTGCTGACTCAAAAGTCCAAACATCCTGGGAACCCCTGGACGCTGTTGAACATCCACATTCGGCACTCTGTCTTGCCAGGGGATGCTCAATATTCGTCTGAAGCAGCAGAGATGGAAGCTCAGCCGCTTTTCTTTGCTGTGTAAGCTGTCCATGCCTCGCTATTGTGAAGGAGAGTAATGAGAACACAAGCCAGGTACACACGGAGCTTTTATTTTTGGTTACTTTGCTGTTGGTCCACACTTGGCTTCTCGACTTTGACATGACAGCCTTGGCAATCCTGGTGTTGATTTCAGCAACGAGGGTTACTTTTGTTAGTAATTATTAATCCAAGACATTTGAAGCGGTCGGCAAGTTCCAGGCAGAGGTTGTCAGTGTTGATGGGAGGTGGAGTCTGGCCTATAACACTGGTCTTCCTGGTGCTGATTTTTAGTCCAAACTCCTTGCAGACCCAGGCGAACCGATCTACAAGCCGCTGCAAGTGAGCTTCAGTATGGGATGCCAGCCTGGCATCATCAGCAAACAGCAACTCACCGACGAGGATATTATGCACTTTGGTCTTGCCAAGTTGAACAGCTTGCTGTCAGCTCTGGTGTGCAGGTAGACACCCTCATCTGAGTCGCCGAAAGTGTACAACGGCGGCATGGCGAAAAATAAGTTGGTGCCAGGCCGCAGTCTTGCTTTACCCTCTGCTGATCTCGAAAGCCTCCAATGATGCCCCATTGTAACTGAGGAATCTGCATGTTCTTGTGAAAGAGGAAATAACGCCCAGGGATCCAGCGGTTGGCTTATTTTCCACAGAAGCTGCTGCTGACAAGGTCAAAGGCCTGGGTGAGGTCGATGAAGGAAATGTCGAGTGGTCTTGCACTGGCTGCGGCATGTCTCCTGCAACTGCCCTGAAGCTGCACTGAGACTCGGGGTAGATGCCAGGGTCTGCAACCTGGTCAGGGCAGTGTGACCAAAGACCTTCCCCACAATACTGAATGAAGAGATATCTCAGAATTTGTTGCACTCACTGTGACCCCCCCCACTTTGTGTTTGTACAGGGTGACCACATTTGCATCACGCATGTCTTGAGGCACAAATCTTTCCTTCCGGCAGAGACACAAAAGTTGACAGAGATACTGCAGCGGTGCCAGCTTTCCACTTCTGATGGTTTCAGGTAGAATGCCATCGTTTCCCGAGGCTTTATCACTGGCAAAACAGTCAAAGGCTTTGTCCAGCTCTGTTCTGGTGGGCTCACTGTCCAGCTCCTCCATGACAGGAATGTTTGAAATAGCACCGAGAGCTTCCTCAGTGACAACATTCTCCATTGTGTCGAGTTTGAAATAGTGCTCCGCCCAGCTTTCCATCCACTTGCCAGGTTCCGTGATGATCGTCCCTGTCTTTGTCTTCAAGGGGGCTGATTTGGTTGTGCCGGGCCTGTTGCTTCCTTGGTTCCTTCATACAACACTCTAGCAACACCCACCCCACCCCACTTCCAGCCGCAGTTGCAGAGTTTCAGCCAGTTTTGATTGGTGCAGTGCCAAGCACTCTGCTGAGACTTGACTCTTGCAGCTCCGAGAGCATCTAGATTTTGTTTGCTGGGGACTCGCTTGTAGTTCATGAGGGGGTCACCTCTTAGTTGCAGTAACTGGCTCCATCTTAGTCCAATAAGCCTCAAACAGTCAGCATTTCTCTGTCCTTTATTTTCCCATATGCATTGAGTGCAGAATGTAACTGGTGTTTGCAGATGATCCCACTTTGACACCGCAGTCTGGCCTTGGGTGTGGTTGTCTGAAGGAGCCTGACCAAGGTTGTGGAGGGACTCCTGGGTCCTCCTGGATCCAAGCTCAGGCAAGTGTTGATTCCAGATGACCTTTCTTCTTGGAATGGCCTACAAGCCAGGGAGCGGTCAGTGTCACGGTCAGCGTCACAGTCAGTGTCACGGTCAGCGTCCACAGTCAGTGACACGGTCGGTGTCACGGTCAGCGTCACAGTCAGCATCCACGGTCAGCGACACGGTCAGCGTCCACGGTCAGCGACACGGTCAGTGTCACGGTCAGTGTCCACGGTCAGCAACACGGTCAGTGTCACGGTCAGTGTCACAGTCATTGATAGAGACAGCGACACGCGGTCAGTGTCGCGGGCAGTGTCACAGTCAGTGTCACAGTCAGTGACACGATCAGCGATACAGACAGCGACACGCGGTCAGCGACGCATGGTCAGCAACACGGTCAGCGATACAGACAGCGACATGCGGTCAGCGACACGGTCAGTGTCACAGTCAGTGATAGAGACAGTGACACGCGGTCAGTGTCGCGGGCAGTGTCACAGTCAGTGTCACAGTCAGTGACACGATCAGCGATACAGACAGCGACACGCGGTCAGCGACACATGGTCAGCAACACGGTCAGCGATACAGACAGCGACATGCGGTCAGCGACACGGTCAGTGTCACGGTCAGTGTCACAGTCAGTCAGTGACACGATCAGTGATACAGACAGCGACACGCGGTCAGCGACACATGGTCAGCAACACGGTCAGCGATACAGACAGCAACATGCGGTCAGCGACACGCGGTCAGTGTCACGGTCAGTGTCACAGTCAGCTACACGATCAGCGTACAGACAGTGACAGGCGGTCAGCGACACACTGTCAGTGTCACGGTCAGCGATACAGACAGCGACATGCGGTCAGTGACATGGTCAACAACACAGTCAGCGATACAGACAGCGAAACGCGGTCAGTGACACGGTCAGCGACACGGTCAGTGATACAGATAGCGACACGCGGTCAGTCACAAGGTCAGCGACACGGTCAGCGATACAGACAGTGACACGTGGTCAGTGACACGGTCAGTGATACAGACAGCCACACGTGGTCTCAGCAACACGGTCGGCGATACAGACAGTGACACGTGGTCAGTGACACGGTCAGCGGCACGGTCAGCGATACAGACAGAGACACATGGTCCCAGCGACACGGTCAGCGGTACAGACAGCGACACGTGGTCTCAGTGACACGGTCAGCGATACAGACAGCGACACGCGGTCAGTGTCACAGTCAGTGTCACAGTCAGTGACACGATCAGCGATACAGACAGCGACACGCGGTCAGTGACACAGTCAGCGGCACGGTCAGCGACACGCGGTCAGTGACACGGTCAGCAATACAGACAGTGACATGCAGTCAGTGACATGGTCAGCAACACGATCAGCGATACAGATGGCGACACACGGTCAGTGACATGGTCAGCGATACAGACAGTGACACGTGGTCAGTGACACGGTCAGCGATACAGACAGCCACACATGGTCTCAGCGACACGGTCGGCGCTACAGACAGTGACACGTGGTCAGTGACACGGTCAGTGGCACGGTCAGCGGTACAGACAGCGAAACGTGGTCTCAGTGACACGGTCAGCGACACGGTCAGTGATACAGACAGCGACACACGGTCAGTGTCGCAGTCAGTGACACGATCAGCGATACAGACAGCGACACGCGGTCAGTGACACGGTCAGCGACACAGACAGCGACACGCGGTCAGTGACACGGTCAGCGACATGGTCAGTGATACAGACAGCGACACGCGGTCAGTGACACGGTCAGCGACACGGTCAGCGATACAGACAGCGACACGTGGTCAGTGACACGGTCAGCGATACAGACAGCGACACGCAGTCAGTGACACGGTCAGCGACACGGTCAGCGATACAGACAGCGACATGTGGTCAGTGACACGGTCAGCAATACAGACAGCGACATGCGGTCAGCGACATGTGGTCAGTGTCACGGTCAATGTCACAGTCAGCCACACGATCAGCGTACAGACAGTGACACACGGTCAGCGACACGCTGTCAGCGTCACGGTCAGCGACATGGTCAGCAATACAGACAGCGACATGCGGTCAGTGACATGGTCAGCAACACGGTCAGCGATACAGACAGCGGCACGCGGTCAGTGACACGGTCAACGATACAGACAGCGACACTTAATCAGTCACACGGTCAGCGATACAGACAGTGACACGCAGTCAGTCACACGTTCAGCGATTCAGACAGTGACACGTGGTCAGTGACACGGTCAGCGATACAGACAGCGACACGCAGTCAGTCACACGGTCAGCGATACAGACGGTGACACGTGATCAGTGACACGGTCAGCGATACAGACAGCGACACGCAGTCAGTCACACGGTCAGCGATACAGGCAGTGACATGTGGTCAGTGACACGGTCAGCGATACAGACAGCGACACGCAGTCAGTCACACGGTCAGCGATACAGACAGTGACACGTGGTCAGTGACACGGTCAGCAATACAGACAGCAACATGTGGTCTCAGTGACACGGTCAGCGATACTGACAGCGACACATGGGGGGGGCGGGGGTTGGGGGGTTCAAACATTGCAAGTAGAGTATTTTGTTACTGCAAAACCCACTCCACGCTCATGCGTTGCTCCTTGGTTTTTCCCTGCCAGAAGAATGTATGGCCTTTATCTTTAAGGAATCCACTTATCTACTTTGAGTGAGCCTAGTTTCTTGCAGTGCAGCAATGTCCACACTGAGCCTTGTAAGTTCTTTCATGGTCACAGCTGTCTTGCATGTGTCAACAACCTCCAGTAGGTCTTCGCTAAGGCCAGGATGCCTGGTCCTTATGTTCTAGCCTGTGATGTGAATGGCTGGTGTCTTTTTTGTTGAGTTTCTTGCCTGGGCACCTAGATTAACAACCCAACTGTTGAGAGATGACTCTCTGAGCTCCAAGCAACTAGTGAAGCAAGCAGGTTGTGGCAGGACAGCACCTAAATGACTGGGGGCTGCCCAGCTTGAGTCAGGTGGTAACTATCCAAGGAGACGCAATAGTCTCTTCCACTGACAGAAGTAACCCATGGCACTCAAGCTCTGCACCAATCCAGCTAGATCTTATAACTGGTAACTGTTTCTTCCCATGTTTTACCATCATAAACCACAAAGCTGGAGTGTCATCTCCAGGGGGCAGGCCTGGGCAAATAGTACGGAGGACCTGAGCATCAAGGCCCTCCTCCCAGCATTGCTAGTATTATCCAAAGGAAAGGATGAAGCCAGTACTGTTTGGTGCCAACACTGCTGCAGGAATGGCCGGAAAGCTGACTGATAGATGACCAATCACCATCTACGGGATCCAGTCTGGATCTTCTGTCAGGGTTTACCCCCTTATCCTTCCTCCCTTGCAATACTCCCACAAGGCAGTGTGGTTCTGTCCTTTTTATAGCACAGCGGTTGGTCAATGAGAGTTGTTCAAATCCCAGAGACACTCTTGAAACAACTGCCACAACTATTTTACAATTTGTATTTATTTCGAGATGAGTGCCTTGAATTCAGCCGTAATAAGACTTATAGGTCTCTTACAAAACTAAATTAAGCCTTTAACTTAAAAAAATTGATTTTAAGCACATACATAGGTTTACGAATGACTGCTATGATAACTCCTAGCTCCCCAAGTTAATCAAACTCCCCCCAGTTATTCCTCCTATCGGGAATGTTGGACAGGAGTGGGTGCGGGAGGGTGCACAGCCGATTGCCACCCGTGATTGGCTGCCTGTCACCATTTTACGTGGGTGCACCAATTAAGGCCTGCCCAGCGTGACGCGCACCCGGAAGCGTTGAGTGCTCCCTGTGTGGACGGGGGGAAAAGGCTGAGTTGGGGCCTGCGCTCTTTCGGGCATGTGTGCAAAAGAGCGCAGAAATCTCCCTGAGGCACGGAGCTGCCTCAGGGAGATTAGTTTGATGGTCAAAAATTTTAATAAAGAAAAAATGTTTTAAGACATGTCCCCTCATGTGGCAGTGTCACATGAGCTGGGACATATCAATGAACTTTAATAAAAATTTTTACACAAGTTATAAACTCTTCATGAAACCTCATCCCGCCCGTGGATGAGGTTTCATGAGAAATGCGAAGGAAGCCTGGGCTCTCCTCCTGCCCCCCACCAACCTCAAGGTTGGACCGGCAGCTCCGTTAAGTGTTTTAATTAGTTTTTAAATGGCCTCAATAGACCTTTGACAGCCGACTCCGGTGCCCGCCTGCCGAGCTGAAAATCGGAATGACGCATGGTGATGTTGGGACGCACGCCCAATGTCACCGCGCGTCATTTTACCCATCGGCAAGCGGGGCCTGCCCCTGCATACTGACCCAAAGATTCTGGCCACAGATTTCAAAAGACCAAGGCAAAGTAACACAATGCCCTGAATGGTCAAATTCAAAATGAGTTTCCTTCACTTCAGTTCGTGTGGTCAGCAACTTGAGGTTTAGAAGTTGGAGGCTTTTCACACTTGTTAGATCTTAGAGTGCCTTCTCTTACACACAACCTCATTTCCTTCATACAGGTTTCTCCCTTTTTAATGTAAATCCCATTGTCCCAATATGTATTTTCAACTCTACTTTTCTAATAATTAAAATCTTTCTTAGTACCAATTTTATCAGTAAGCTTTGGGGAAGATAAACACACTGTTTGGCTTCTTCTGGCTAAGTGTAACATTTCACCACCTCTTTTGAAATTCAAATTACTCTTGTTTATGCTAAAATGCAAATTTTTCCTTTGCACCTCGTATTCCAAAGCTTCACTCATGTTTACCTATTTAACATTTGAAACCTAGCTTCTCGTCTTGATACATCAAAGCCTTCAGACTAGCTGTCTTTAATTCAATTAAGTTACACACAGACACTCACTACCCCTACCTTACAATAAATTCCAATATCATTATGAAAGTCGTTATATTTTCCTGACAGTACTTGTGCCCACGAACCAACCCCAGCTATGAGTAAATGGCTCCGCTAACCTAGTGAGCAAAAAAAATCTTTATCTAAGCTCAAAGCTTGTGAATTGACATAAAGGTAGAATCTGATTGAAATAGAATTTTTAAAGCTAGGACACCCACCACACTCGACATTTTAGCGCAAGTTTGACTTGAAGCAAGCAGCCATCAATCTGTTGAGCTAATAATGACTTCGAACATCTCTTGTTCTGTTTATTCTTTAAGCTGTCTCTTGTCTCCTCTAGTGGTGGAGTTTAGAAGAAACATTTCCCCATCTCTCATTTTGTTTTTTCCTCTGTGTGTGTGGGGAGGGAGGTTTTGAGCGATGACAGAAAACCCGGGCTGATGTTTTTTTGCAGCTCCAAAAGGGATATTCATGAGACAATTTTTCTTTTTCAAGTCACCAAGGAGTTTTAAATGCTTGGATGTCACTCTCCCAACTCCTGAGGGAAGATAACAGCAACAAGAAGAGGAATTACCGCATATTTTTAACTGGACGATTGCAAAAGATTTGAACTTTTTTTGTTGGAAGGAAGAATCTGTGGGCTTTCATTTTGCTGCAGGATGTTGATGGTGTGACTGACTGGAAGGGAAGAGGAGGGGGGGGTGTAGGCAGTTTGAGTGGAAGATTTTTCTTTGCTGAGGTGAATTAAGTTTTGGCTTTGAGCTGAGGTGAATTTTATTTCACGATTTTTGCAGAGGCGAATTAATTTTTTTGATTTCCAGCCGAGGTAATTTAGGTTTTGTTTTGAGCTGAGGTGAATTTTATTTCACGTATTTTTCTTTTTGTGAGTGAGGTGAATTTTAGTTTTGACTTCGAGCCGAGGAAAAGTTTATTTTTGATTTTGAGCTGAGGTGAATTTTGTTTCATTTTTTTTTTGCTGAGGTGAATTTTAGTTTGGATTTTGAGCTGAGGTGAATTTTATTTTATATTTTTTTTTGCTGAGGTGAATTTTATATTTTTTTTGCTGAAGTGAATTTTATTATTTTTTTTTGGCTGAGGTGAATTTATTTTATTTTTTGCTGAAGTGAGTTTTTTTTTTGCTGGTGAATTTTATTTTATATTTTTTGCTGAAGTGAATTTTATTGTTTTTGCTGGTGAATTTTATTTTATATTTTTTGGCTGAGGTGAATTTATTTTATTTTTTTTGCTGGTGAATTTTATTTTATATTCTTTGCTGAAGTGAATTTATTTTATTTTATTTTTGTTTTGCTGGTGAATTTTATTTTATATTCTTTGCTGAAGTGAATTGATTTTA
Source organism: Carcharodon carcharias (assembly GCF_017639515.1). Taxonomy (NCBI): domain Eukaryota; kingdom Metazoa; phylum Chordata; class Chondrichthyes; order Lamniformes; family Lamnidae; genus Carcharodon; species Carcharodon carcharias. The sequence continues at coordinate 4,872,042 of NC_054498.1, forward strand.
TTTTTGTTTTGCTGGTGAATTTTATTTTATATTCTTTGCTGAAGTGAATTTATTTTATTTTATTTTTTGCTGAGGTGAATTTTATTTTATTTTTTGCTGAAGTGAATTTTATTTTATATATTTTTTTGCTGAAGTGAATTTTATTTTGTATATTTTTTTGCTGAAGTGAATTTTATTTTGTATATTTTTTTGCTGAAGTGAATTTTATTTTTTTTTTGCTGAAGTGAATTTTATTTTATTTTTTGCTGAAGTGAATTTTATTTTGTATATTTTTTTGCTGAAGTGAATTTTATTTTGTATATTTTTTTGCTGAAGTGAATTTTATTTTATTTTTTGCTGAAGTGAATTTTATTTTTTTTTTGCTGAAGTGAATTTTATTTTATTTTTTGCTGAAGTGAATTTTATTTTGTATATTTTTTTGCTGAAGTGAATTTTATTTTATTTTTTGCTGAAGTGAATTTTATTTTATTTTTTGCTGAAGTGAATTTTATTTTATTTTTTGCTGAAGTGAATTTTATTTTTTTTTTGCTGAAGTGAATTTTATTTTATTTTATTTTTTGCTGAAGTGAATTTTATTTTATTTTATTTTTTGCTGAGGTGAATTTTATTTTATTTTATTTTTTGCTGAGGTGAATTTATTTTGTATTTGTTGTCAGGAGGAGGGAGTGAGGGAGTTTTTAAGCTGCTGTGGTCGGTGAGGTTGGTTTGCTTTGACTGGGCTTGGCTGGCTGGAGATGGCCGGCAGCAGCTCCGGCTGCAGCCCCGGACCCGGCGCTGGAGGAGGCGCCTCGGGCGGTGGTTCGGGCCCCGGCTCCTCTTCTTCTTCTTGTTCCTCCTCCTCCTCCTCCTCCTCCTCTTCTTCTTCTTCCTCCTCCTCCGGCGGCGGCGGCTCCGGCTCCGGCTCGGCCGCCTCCAACCCCCGCAAGTTCAGCGAGAAGATCGCCCTCCACAACCAGAAACAGGCGGAGGAGACGGCCGCCTTCGAGGAGGTGATGAAGGACCTGAGCGTTTCCCGGGTAAGTGGCCGAACCGCTCGGCCCCTCTCTCCGGCCCCCCCCCCCCCCCCCCCCCCCCCCCCCCCCTCCTCCTCACCCGGGAGGCCGCAATCACGCGAGCGCCAGGCTTCGGGGCCTAGGGAAGCTGAACCCACAATATTTCATCGTTAAAAAGTAAATATAAATATGTATAATATAAATAAATATCAAATCGTCAATGTTCAGAACATTTTTATATATATTTATATTATATTATATACATTTATATATCATGTATATTTATATATAATATGTATGTTTATTATATTTACATATAATATATAATATACATGTATATAATATAACCACATAAACATTTATGTTTATATATATAATATAAATGTTTATGTAGTTATATTATATACATTTATATAATATATCATGTATATTTATATATAATAAATATGTAAATATGATATATTACATATTTACATATATATAATATAAATGTATATATAACTACATAAACATTTATATTATATATTATGTGTAAATATCATAAACATACATGATATATGTAATATATATTCTATTATGTATATTTATATTACATATGTATGTTATACAATTATATATCATATATAAATATGCATGATATATATACATGATTATATACATTTATATTATGTATTATATAGAAATATACATGATATATTACATATATCATGATATATTACATATATCATGTATAATTATATATACATTTATATATATTATAAATATACATAATACAATATATATTACACACATGTATATTTATATTATATATATTTATATAAAATATAAATGTGTATAATATACATATATAGTATATATATGAAAAGTATTTAAGATTGTTCTAAATATATTTGAACAATTAAATGTACATAATTTAATATTAAAATGTACTTAATTGTTTATACTTGGTTGTACTTTTAACATATGTATTTGTTAGTATGTATAACTTAATATTAAAGTTATACCTATTTAATTGTTTAAATATAATTAGAACAATCTTAGATATGTTTAGTTGTACTTTTAATATAAGTAGAAGTATTTGATTTTTAAATATAATTAAAAACAATTGAGTACATTGTAATATTCAACTATGTGTAATTTAAGAAATGCTTTTAAAATATATTTAGTGTAAAAGTCTTAAATACATGAAACAATTTTGTTTCATTTATGTAATTTTTATTAGGTGTAACTTAAAATGAAAATATATTTTTATTTTGGGATGATTTTATTTTGTGCTTATATGCATTGATTACACTTCAAAAAGTAGTAGCTGTAAGATGCTTTGAGACGTCTCTGGCCTTGAAAAGCACTATATAGATGCAAGTCCTTTTTATTATTTTTACATATTCAGAATTGTTTTAAAAAGCGAAAAGTCTTCTGTCAAAGCAGCAAGTCAGCTGCATGAGGACAGTAAGCCAAGGCTGGTCTGTGATGCACATCTATCAATCTCTATCCTCCCCTCATCAACTGAGCATCTGCAGCTCTTGGGGTAGACAAGTGTAAAGATTCAGAGCTCACTGAGTAAAGAAATTTCTCCTCATCTCAGTCCAAAATGACCCCTTATACTAATACTGTGCCCTTGTGTTCTAGCCTGCAGCCAGGGAAATAACCTCTTAGGATCTACCTTGTCAAACCCTCCAAAAAATTTATGTTTCAATAAAATCACCTCTTGTTCTAAACTCCAGAGAGTATAGGTCCATTCACTCAATTTCTCTGATAGGACAAACTGCTCATCCCGGGATCAGTCTAGCGACAGTTGTGGCTCTGTTAGTAGCATTCTCACCTCTTGACTTGAGCACATAAAACAAAGCTAATACTACAGGTCAGTACTGAGGTAGTGCTTTACTGTCAGGTACTGAATTTTGAATGGGATGTTAAACTGCGGCCATATTTATCTGCTTGGGTGAACGTGGACTATCAACATCCTGGGGGTTACCATTGACCAGAAACTGAACTAGACTAGCTTTATAGATACTGTGGCTAGAAGAGCAGGTCAGAGTCAGAATCATGTGGCAAATAACTCACCTCCTGACTCCCCAAAGTCTGTCCACCATCAGCAAGGCACAAGTCCCTCCACTACAAGTGCTCAGTAGCAGCAGTGTGTACCATCTACGAGATTCACTGCTGGAGCTCAGCAAAGCTTCTTAGACAGCACCTTCCAAACTCACAGCCACTGCCACCTAGAAGGACGAGGACAGCAGATAGATGGGAACACCACCATCTGGAAGTTCTCCTCCATGCCACTCACAGCCCTGCCTCGGAAATATATGGCCGTTCCTTCACTGTCGCTGGGTCAAAATCCTGAACTCCCTCCCTAACAGCACTGTGGGTGTGCCTGCACCACACGGACTGCAGCAGCTCATGAAGGCAGCTCACCACCATCTTCTCAAGGGCAGTTAGGGATGGGCAGTAAATGTTGGCCTAGCCAGTGAAACCCACATCCCATGAATAAATTTAAAAAAATAAAAGATCTCTTGGCATATTTTGAAGAGGAGTTATCCCCGATGTCCTGGCTGATATTTTATCCCTCAATCAACATCACAAAAACAGATTATCTGGTCATTATCACATTGCTGCTTGTGGGAGCTTGCTGTGCGTGAATTGGCTAATGCATTTCCTACAACAGTGACTACACTTTTTAGAAAGTACTTCATTAGCTGTAAGTCGCTGAGACATCCGATGGTCATGGAAAGCGCTTATATAAATGCAAGCCTTTCTTTTGTTTAGTGAACCTTGGTTGCAACACCACCCCGAGCTCCTCCAAGACAAGTATATCCTCCCTTAGGTGTGAAGACCAAAGCCTTAGTGCTGCCCGGCTGTGCTTTGTAGTTTGCCTGTTGATTGGGAGCTAAATCTTTCCCCTGCACCATTCTGGGGGACTTATCTTGTATCCCTGACATTATACCTCGGTGCCGCTTTGTCATCATTCCATCTTTTCATTTTCCAATACCCAGCCACCTGCTGGAAAATCAAAGTTTAATTCCATGGGATTTTAATTTTTGTGCCTTCATTGAATACTAGCTGGTCGGCCTGTGTTTAAGAGCATTAAATTCAAAGCTCAACTCTGGAAGCAATGTTTCCGTTATTTATTATAGATGGGAGTGATTCATAAAATGCAAATTAGATAGATTTCTTACAGAAAATAACACTTTGGGATCCAATATATGAGTCACTTGTGGCCTGGTCTGTGGTGATTGTATTGTACACAGGAGGAACAGGTGATTTTGGACCTCTGGTTCCCAAAACCCTCCACGTTGGGGGATTTCCCATCCTATTTCTAGGTCTGTTGTAAAATCATTGATAGAGATTGATCACTGTGATTAGTCAATAACTCCATTATCATATCTTGTAGAAGCAAAATACTGCAGATGCCGGAAATCTGAAATCAAAACAGAAAGTGGTGGAAATGCACAGAAGATCAAGCAGCCTCTGTGGAGGGAGAAACAGAGTTAACATTTCAAGTCTGAAGAAGTCATATTGGACTCGAAACATTAATTCTGTTTCTCTCTCCACAGATGCTTGCAGATAAGCTGAATATTTGCAGCACTGTCTGTTTTTATTCCGTTATCATTGTATCATGTGACTACTGGGATAGTAGAAAGTGAACTAAATGTTTTCGTTTTATCATTCCCCATTCCTGTGTTTTATGGGCTTGTTTGTGGTAAATCATGTTGATGTTGATACTGTTTGAAAGACAACAACACACTTATAAATACATTATCCTATATGGGTGCAACTTGGCCCATTGTAAAGCCATAATGTCTAATAATTAAGTAAACAAAGCCTCAAAGTTTAATCATGGTTTGGTGATAGAGTTAAGCAGATTGAGGATAACTTTGCAAGTTATAGCCTCCAGGTTGGATACACCCAGCACTAACTGACAGGCTGGCTGCAGGTAGCTGACATCTTCAGAGTGCTATACATGTAATTTGTAGATTCATGTTCCCTTAAGAATATAAGTGTGATTGCTGTTAAGTAACCAATGGGCTGCTTTTAAACAAATGCCAGTTAAGTAATTTGAGTTTCTTTGTACTTTACTTTGGAGTATAACACAGAAAGTGCGATGGGCAGAAAATGGGTGCCAGATCTGACATTTTTTTCTGGTGAATAGATTAACAGAAATAGACAGTAACTAATCTTATTACTCAGTTTACTGTTATATTTTATAACAAGGGTTTATGACAAGCCCAAAGCTTCAATGGGCCTGCAACAGTCTTTAAATCCCCTGTGAAGGTGACCACACCTTGTTTTCCCCGTGACTGAGCCTTCAACTTCATTTGTACCTTCCAGTTGATAGGCTGAACCTGAGAAACTTGTTCTCCAAGCTCTGCCAATTCCATTTATTGTACAATCTGCCAAGAGATCTACTTATCTGTAATCTAATCCTTTTAGTTGAATCTGGATAACAATTGAAGATAATTACCAGCTTTGAGTCACTGGCCTGGTGAACTAATTTGTCCACAGTGTGCCTCACAATTGAAGTTGTTCTGACGGATATGCCTCGGTTCACTTGACTCTGCTTTGGCCTCAGTGAAACATGGACTTTCTTTTCTCCAACTAATGACATGAATGGCTGCAACATTTACATTGGTGACATGGGGCTGTGTTACACGCACATGTATGGCAAGTGTGCACTCCCTCGCACTCTCTCACTACAGTTTAATGAAAGGATGTAGTAGTTGATCTGCCAGTGTACCAAATGATGAAGGAAACATTGCCACTGTGAGTCGCTTGCGGTGTAAGGATAGGGTCCTCAAGTAAACATTTAAAAAGTATCTGCTTTTTGATATATCCCCACCCCACTTTCTCCTGGAGAGATTGGACGATGCTGGGGATGGAATTCCACAATTTGTGGGGCCTTTAAGGACTTTGCCCTTTTACAATTCTGGATCATTTGGAAGAACTCAGCAGGTCTGACAGCATCTGTGGAGAGGAACACAGTTAACGTTTCGAGTCCGTATGACCCTTCATCAGAGTCATACGGACTCGAAACGTTATCTGTGCTACTCCCCGCAGATGCTGTCAGACCTGCTGAGTTTTTCCAGCTATTTTTGTTTTTGTTTCAGATTTCCAGCATCCGTAGTATTTTGCTTTTATCTGGAGCATTTGTGTTGATTGTTAGTTTGACCACAGAGGGAATTCCAGCTGAGCGTGGTCTTGTCACCTGCTGGCTGTTAAACCACAATGTCTATAGCACTTTGACTATCAGGAGCAGTGGCCTCTGATATCCCTGGCGCACATGGTTAAAAGCCACATGGGGCAGTGCATTTGTTAACTGGGCTATTGGGGAAGGCTGTACAGATAAGTTACTTGTGGTGAAATATATACTGTTTAAGGTGGTAGGACAAGTGAAGCTGGATAGAAGGCTAGCAATAGGTGGAGGCAAAGGAGAGATTGCGAAAGATGTCATAAACAAAAGGTCAAAGGGTTGTTAGTAGTGGTGATACTGGCTAAAGGAGGTGCTAATGGCGACATTAAGAGTGGAAAGCAGAATGTGGTAATGGCAGGACCAGGGTAAGCACTCTGGAAAGTGACAGATGGCACTAGTGAGGGTGGGGTTGGGGGGGAAGGGATGGTAGTGGGGAAAAAGATCGAAAAGGCTAAAAGCTGGGGATAAAACGATGAATAAAAATGAAATAATTTTTTTTTAAAATCATAATGAAAGTGGGGGAAAAATAAATAAAAAACTAATATAGAAAAAAGGGGGATCAGAAAGGGGTGGGGATGGAGGAGAGAGAACTTTTATTTATTCCCACTTACTTCCATTATTTTAAAAATTTATTTCCATTTTTATTCATTGTTTTGTCCCCAGCTTTTAGCCTTTTTGATCTTTTTTCCCACTATCTGTCCCCTCCACCCCACCCCACCCCCACTAGTGCCATCTGTCGCTTTCCAGAGTGCTTACCCTGCTCCTGCCATTATCACATTCTGCTTTCCACTCTTAATGTCGCCATTAGCACCTCCTTTAGCCAATAACACCACTATTAACAACCCTTTGACCTTTTGTTTATCACATCTTTCGCAATCTTTCCTTTGCCTCCACCTATCGCTGGCCTTCTATCCAGCTTCACCTGTTACACTCTCCACCCCCTTAAACTGTATATATTTCGCCACATTTCTACTTCCTTTTAGCTCTGAAGAAGTGTCATACGGTCTCGAAACGTTAACTCTGTCTTTCTCTCCACAGATGCTGTCAGACCTGCTGAGTTTTTCCAGCATTTTTGGTTTTTGTTCCAGATTCCCAGCATCCACAGTATTTTGCCTTTATCAGATAAGTTACTTCCTCTTTTCATCTTTCCTTTTGGTCTGCTTTCCAAAGATGATTTTTTGGATTACATGTTATTTTTCAAAACGCTCTTCAACTTTGAACATGAGTCAGTAGGAAAGATTTTTGTTCTGCACAGCTTTGATGGTTGTGTTCTACGTTGATGTCAAATCTCCTTTGCCAATTCCTGTTCACTTGGCCTTGAACACCCTTCAGTTGTTGCTCTCACTGCTTCCAGATGCACAGCTGTGAACTTAGGCATTTGCTGTTTGCTTTTCACTAGAAAGCTGTGTATTTATAAAGTGCTTGCCCATGTCTCTCAAAATGTGTCACATACAAGTATTTGTTTTAAAGTGCAGCAACAATGGTGAATGTGACAGGGGAGCAAGTTGTCACTGACAGTGCTAAGATGGGCAACCAATGAACTTATCGGCATCTGTATTCTCACTTCTGACTATTCAACACGTCCTGGGTGACCTCCCACTGTAAACTTGAGCTCATCTAAAATTTTATTCTCTGTTTCCTAGCCTATACAAGTTCTGTTCAGCTTTCACCCATCACTCTGCATTCAGTGACCTACATTACCTCTTGGTTCCCATATGCCTTGATTTTAAAATTCTCATTCTTGTCTTCAAAATCTTCCATGGGCCCTGCCTCTCCCTATCTCTGTAACCTCAAGTCCTTCAACCCTCCTCCAATTTTGGCCACTTATGCGTCCCAGTTTTTTTTTTGGTTCCTTCAGCTACTTGGATCCTAAGTTTCCTCAATCTCTCCACCTCTCTCCTCCTTAAAATTCACCCTTTGACCAAACTACTGGCCACCTGTTCTGAAAAGTCCTGAGTTCAGAGGCACCTTGGGTTGTTTGGCCCCTGTTGAAAGCGTGATATAAATACAAGCTGTTGTTCAGTCCCCAAGGATGATTGGAAGGAGAGTTTCATTTTCTTGGTAACAAAAGTTATTCTGTTCTCGGCATTTTGAGCAAAACATCAAATTAACTTACCAGATATTCAATGTATACATCAGCATTCCTGTCTAATACAGTGAGTGGGATTGGCTCATCAGAATTCCATGCTAGTGTCAGAATTCTATGTGGTTCAGGTGGGTGATTTCGGTGTTCTCCAGTTACACACCCTGTTGAGAGTTCTGAAGTTCAGCATTTTTGTCAGAACAGGACTTTTGTGGTTTTACCCAATTATTCCCAACGAACCACAGAAACCTGATCAAATTTCTACTAGTGCTGTTTAACAAGTTTCATAATGAAGAGATTAAACTCCACTAACCCTGACATGTAGGTGGCTTTGTATTGTCATGTTTAGTCTGTCTCATTACATAAACACCTATAGCTGCAGGAAGCGTCCTAATTCTGTATTGTAACTCACAAGACCCTGGTAATCTTAAGACTTCCTGACCTATATTTGTTTTACTAACATGACAGAATGTGGTAACTACATAAGGAGTAATTTTAGTTTGGTCTCATTTGAAGTTGTTTATTCACTACCTGATGTGAAAGTCTTGCATTTATATGTCGCCTTATCATTTCTCTCAGCAATGTGAAGTGCTTTGAAGTGTAATGACTTAAGTAGGAAAATGCAGTGGCTATTTTGTACATAGCAAAATCCCGCAAACTGCACCAAGATGACTAGTTAGTTGATGGTAACGGGGGTGCACAGCATGTTTGTCAAGCCACTGGGAAAATAGTGCTGTGGGCATGTCTGCCTCATGGTGGAATTGCCGGCCAGCGTCTGAGGCAGTGCCAGCCTGGATTATGCGCTTAGGACCTGCAGTGACTTGAATCCACAGCCTGGTGACTCAGAGGTCACAGTGGTACCACATGAGCCACACTGACTCTCCGTGATCGCGGAGTCGTCCTGAAATTCCCTCTATACCAACCTTTGAAACCTCCATCTGTGCCTGTGGATTTTGGTATTCCAGGAATCAAGAGCCACTCATACCTTTTGTCTCAAGCCAATATAGACTCTCGTTAGCACAGGAAATATCAGGGAGCTGATACCAGTACTACAGAAAAATTAGGTTTTTCACTTTATTGTCGTTCAGCCGTATATAGATTGACTCTGTAATTTCAGGCAATGGGGAGTTACAGCATAGGCTGCAGATGAGCATAACTCTGCAATCTTTATGTTGTGACACCTGAAAATAATTCTACAAGAATGGCAGTTTGCGACTTGTAGTACCTAAACCATATAGAATCATAGAATGGTACAACACAGAGAGAGGTCATTTGGCCCAATTCAGTTAGTCCCACTCTTTTCTTTGCCCCCCCCATCTCTCTGACCCCTCAGTTCTTTCCCTATACCTCTGTCCTTTTGAAAGCTGCTATTGAATCTGTTTCCACCCTATCAGGGAGACATTCATCATGTAAAACAAGGTTTTCCTTATGTCACCTCTGGTTCTTTTTCCACTCACCTTAAACCTGTGTCTTGTGGTTACAGACCCCCTCAACCACTGGAAACAGTTTGTCTTTATTTATTCGCTTCATGATTTTAAACAACTCTATCAAACCTCCACTTATCCTTCTGTGCTCTAAAGGGAAACACCCCAACTTCTACAGTCTCCATGTAATTGTAATCCCTCATCCCTGGAACCATTCTAGTAAATGTCTTCTATATCCTTTCCGAAGCCATCGCATCCATCCTAATGTGTGGTGCCCGGAATTGGACATAGCCCTGCTGCTGGAACCAGACCAATGTTTTATATAGATTTAGCAGAAATTTCTTGTTTCTTTACTCTGTCTCTAATTATAAAGCCCAGGATCCCATCTGCTTTATTACACTAGGGACCTACTGTAGATCACAGAAAGGAAACATCTCATTGAACACAGTAAAACATCCAAGGACATTTTGCAGGGATGAAATGATTGGATGTTGAAGAGTTGAGATTTACATTGGCATAAGGGACCACAGGTGAAATTGGATGTAGATTTTGGGAAGTAGTTTAAGATGGTGTCAATGTAGGGCTGATGATTCCATCATTGAGTTAGGTATTCAGGGAGAGGATGGAATAGGAGAGAGGTATAGCATGGGGTTAGATACAGAGTAAAGCTCCCTCTACACTGTGCCCATCAAACACTCCCAGGACAGGTACAGCACGGGGTTAGATACAGAGTAAAGCTCCCTCTACACTGTGCCCATCAAACACTCCCAGGACAGGTACAGCACAGGGTTAGATATAGAGTAAAGCTCCCTCTACACTGTCCCCATCAAACACTCCCAGGACAGGTACAGCACGGGGTTAGGTACAGAGTAAAGCTCCCTCTACACTGTCCCCATCAAACACTCCCAGGACAGGTACAGCACGGGGTTAGATACAGAGTAAAGCTCCCTCTACACTGTCCCCAGTTACACTCCCAGGACAGGTACAGCACGGGGTTAGATACAAAGTAAAGCTCCCTCTACACTTTCCCCATCAAACACTCCCAGGACAGGTACAGCACAGGGTTAGATACAGAGCAAAGCTCCCTCTACACTGTCCCCATCAAACATTCCCAGGACAGGTACAGCACGGGGTTAGATACAGAGTAAAGCTCCCTCCCCACTGTCCCCATCAAACACTCCCAGGACAGGTACAGCACGGGGTTAGATACAGAGTAAAGCTCCCTCTACACTGTTCCCATCAAACACTCCCAGAACAGGTACAGCACGGGGTTAGATACAGAGTAAAGCTCCCTCTACACTGTCCCCATCAAACACTCCCAGGACAGGTACAGCATGGAGTTAGCTACAGAGTAAAGCTCCCTCTACACTGTCCCCATCAAACACTCCCAGGTCAGGTACAGCACAGGGTTTGATATAGAGTAAAGCTCCCTCTACACTGTCCCCATCAAACACTCCCAGGACAGGTACAGCATGGGATTAGATACAGAGTAAAGCTCCTTCTACACTGTCTCGAGGAAATGTCTGTGCCGCAACCTCTGTTGCTCTCTTCTTCCACAATGTGACATTGTTCCACAATCTACATGAGCCACTTTCCAACCTCTGAGTCGGTTTGCCTGTTGATCAGGAGGTGTTACATGTGGCAGCCCAGATTAATTTCACTTGGGCCTCTTACAGCCATTGCACAAAGGGGCCTTTCATTCCATCTATCTAGGCTGGATTTGCATGCTGATTCCAGTAGTGTCTGCAGAAAATGATCTTGCATGTGTATAACATATGGAGTAACAGAAAGTCATTATTTCGGATGGAACCCTTTGCACCTTGCTTAGTTAATGGAAGACTTAGGCTTTGTATAGTGAAGGGGAAATGTGACTTTAAATTGGACCTGATTCAGTAAATAATTAATCTGGTGAGCGTGATTATTTAAATAACTGGTTGCACTGTGAACCTTACTTTGAACACTAGCACTCGGAGTGGTATTTACCAGTATTATAATTGTATTTCAGTGCTTGTTAAAAAATAGATAGTTAACTGGGCTTCGGGAAGATTACAAATTAATATTCTCACCTCTTCAGCTAAAGGTTTAGTGAGTTCTAGACCCACACGTAATGGTGATCACTGATACCTCAATTAAATTTTATTAACTATAGTGGTGTGTGCAGACTGTTCAACTGTGAGGGCACCGCAGTCTGATCCTAACATTAAAGAACACACCCACACAAGGCAGTGTTCACTAGACAGGGCTCAGGATCCTGAATAAGTTTTCCCTCTCCCTAACCTGATACTAACAACTAATGCCACAGGCGAGATTGACACAGACCAGAGATTTGTACTTTTTGGTCTGTGTGGCTTAGTTTGCACACTGTCTTAGAGGAAGTAGGTGCTTTTTGTTTTTAACCATATTTCATTGGTGTTACATTCTGCTATTTGAACAAGAGGAGGTGGATTCATAGCCGACCACGCAGTAATTGCAAGTTAATGTTTCTTTGCTTCCAAAGCCCTTCCAAAATCAGTTGAAACTTGGGTTTAGTGGTGGAGTTGAAAATACCAAGGCTCTTTCAACAACACCTTCTAAACCCACAACCACTACCATCTAGAAGGACAAGGCAGCAGATACATGGGAACACCACCACCTGGAAGTTCCCCTTCAAGCCATTCGCCATTCTGACTTGGAAATATATCGCTGTTCCTTCACTGTCGCTGGGTCAAAATCCTGGAACTCCCTTCCTAACAGCACTGTGGGTGTACCTACACCACACGGACTGAAGCGGTTCCAGAAGGCAGCTCACCACCACCTTCTCAAGGGCAACAAGGGATGGGCAATAAATGCTGGCCCAGCCAGCGAAGCCCACATCCTGAGAATGAATTTTTAAAAATCTGTCTTTTATTAAACATGGATGGATAGAAGGAAAAATGACAAAAGGCTGGAAATCTGAAATGAAAACAGAAAATGCTGGAAATGTGTAGCATGGAGTCTTCATCAGAACTGGCCAGTTCCACACCTCGAATATAAACCTGTCTCTTCTCTGACAAGTTTCTTATATATTTCATCAATTTCTGTTTTACTTGAACAAATAATTACTGCAATTTATTGCATTCTTGTATTTTGTAGCTTTTGGTCATCTGACCTAATATTGCCTTATGTGGCTCAGTGTTATATTTTGTTTTATAATGCTCTTGTGAAGTGCCTTTGGATTTTGATTACATTAAAAGCGCTATATAAATATAAGTTGTTGTTATATCTCTGTACTCAATGGGGCATTACTCTGTCTTGCCTGACCATATCTTACTGGTGCTGCTAGGAAACAATCAAAACCCTTTAGTGCTTTTCGCAGCTTCGGATCGTTCAGAAGTGCTTTATGGCAATTAAGCACTTGCTAAAGTGGAGTCACTGTCGTAATGTAGGAAATGCAGCAGCCAATTTGTACACAGCAAGATCCCACAAACCGCAGTGAGATTATGACTAAGTAATCTGTTTTAGTGATGTTGTTTGAAGCATGAATATTGACCAGAACACATGGCCCTGGGATATTTCAAGTCCACCTGACAGGGCATACGGGCTTCAGTTTTAACACCTCATCTGGAAGATGGCACCTCTGACAGTGTGGCATTCCCTCAGTGCTGCACTGGAGTGCCAGAATTGATTTTTTTTTTTTTGTTGCTCAAGTCCATGGAGTGCGACTTGAACCCCATGACCTTTTGGTTCTGAGGCGAGAGTGCTACCCACTGCCTGGTCAAATCTCTGCATTCTTAAGAACAAAAGTTTAAGCCGTGCAATTCTCAATTACGTAAAAGGCACAAACATGCAGGTGAGGCTTTGCAAGGTTCTAAGTCAGTGACAGCCCTATTGTTTCGGAAGCTGGCAAAGGAAGGGCTTGGAATGTACTTTAGACAGCAGCAGTGGCAGTGCCTATGGTGGGGTGGCGACCTGGATTAAGGGACATGTTTCCAAGGAAGGCACCTCTGACAGTGCAGCTGTCCCTCAAGGTTGGCTTTACACCTGGACTGAGACTTTCCTCTCAATATTCTGACCAATGAGACAGGAACACGACCACCTCAGTGGAACCACTCAATATCTCGAGTCTTTCTTTCTTCAAGTTGTGAAGTGCTTTACTGTTTGTGGCATGTTTGGCAAAACATGTCTGAACGGCACGGATCAACTGAGAAAGGGCAAGTTTTACGCAAGCGTGATGAGCTTGAGGGTGAAATGTTTTTTTGGAAAGTTACCAGCGTACAGAAGGTCACATCTCATATGAAAACAAAAACACCATCGATGTTTTGTTTGTTAAATCTTTTCGTGGAATTGGGTTTGGCTTCTGAATTTTACCCGCACCTGCAAAGAACTGTCAATCTCGCACAGGCACACGCTCGCACCCTCTTGCACAGACACACGCTCGCACCCTCTCGCACAGGCACACGCTCGCACCCTCTCGCACAGGCACACGCTCGCACCCTCTCGCACAGGCACACGCTCGCACCCTCTCGCACAGGCACACGCTCGCACCCTCTCGCACAGGCACACGCTCGCACCCTCTCGCACAGGCACACGCTCGCACCCTCTCGCACAGGCACACGCTCGCACCCTCTCGCACAGGCACACGCTCGCACCCTCTCGCACAGGCACACGCTCGCACCCTCTCGCACAGGCACACGCTCGCACCCTCTCGCACAGGCACACGCTCGCACCCTCTCGCACAGGCACACGCTCGCACCCTCTCGCACAGGCACACGCTCGCACCCTCTCGCACAGGCACACGCTCGCACCCTCTCGCACAGGCACACGCTCGCACCCTCTCGCACAGGCACACGCTCGCACCCTCTCGCACAGGCACACGCTCGCACCCTCTCGCACAGGCACACGCTCGCACCCTCTCGCACAGGCACACGCTCGCACCCTCTCGCACAGGCACACGCTCGCACCCTCTCGCACAGGCACACGCTCGCACCCTCTCGCACAGGCACACGCTCGCACCCTCTCGCACAGGCACACGCTCGCACCCTCTCGCACAGGCACACGCTCGCACCCTCTCGCACAGGCACACGCTCGCACCCTCTCGCACAGGCACATGCTCTGGAACATCTTGAAACTGGCAAGATTGCTTCATGGGTGATTCTGTCATGTCTGTTTTAGATTTTCCACTCTGTCTCCCTCCCCCAGCTCCAGTTAAACACCCTACTGGAAGTATTCTTAAGCAACGCAGACCGGGAAAGCCTGCGGTTTCTCATATCCTTTCATGGATCTGGATATTGTTGGCAAAGCCGACATTTATTACCCAATTCTGATTTCCCCTTCAGAAGGTGGTGCAGTTTCAATGCACACGATGGCTTACTGGGCCCACTTCAGAGTCAGCCACGTTGGTGTGGGACTGGAGCCGCATGTAGGCCCAGACCAGGTAAGGCTGTCAGGTTTCCTTCCCTTAAGAATGTTAGTGAACCAGTTGGATTTTCCCAGCAGCCTAACAGCTTCATGGTCACTTATACTGAGAGCATGATTCCCAGATTGTTTAAACTGAACTCTGCCCATGGTGGGATTTTAAACTCCAGTGTCCTGGATTATTGTTCCAAACATCTGGATTAGAAGCGTGACAAGTGTTTTTTAACATAACCTGGGCTAGGGTAAGGGAGACAAAATTTCAAAGTTTACAAATGACAAAAAAAAACTGGGAAATGTGGTAAACAGTGAGGAGGATAAGAGCAGGCTTCAGGAGGCCAATTGACTGACTGGTGAAAGTGAGCAGATGTGCTAGTTTAAACTTCATCCAGGAAAATGGAAAGCAGTGCATTTTGGAAAGGAAAATGAGGAGAGTCAATATGAACGAAATGGTATCATTTGAGGGGATTGCAGGAACAGATGCACCTAGGAGTTCACATGCACAAACCTTTGAAGGTGATAAAACAAGTATATAGTACAAGGATATAGTTTTTTTTTAAAGCTTACAGGGTCCTTGACTTTACAAAAGGAGTCACTGGGTAAAAAAGCAAGCAAGTTATGCTTTGAAAATGACTGCCAAGTTCTCAGCTGGAATATTGTGTCCAATTCTAGGCAGCAGTAACAACGACTTGTGTTTATTATAGAGCCTTTAATGTAATAAAACATGAGCATTTTTAAAGGATGTCAGTGCCTGGAAGAGAATGCTGTGGAGGTTTACCAAAAAGGTACCAGAGATGAGAAACTTAATTTATTTGGAGAGACTGGTGAAGCTGTTGTTGCTTCCCTTGGAGCAGAGAATGTTAGGAGGAGATTTGACAACAAAATTGAGGGGTTTGATCTTTTCTCCCTATTTACTGTAATTCCACTGTTAGGAGGGTCAGTAACAAGAAGGCACAGATTTAAGATAATTGGCAAAAGACTCAGTGGTGAGCTAAGGAAAATTTGTGTTGTTGTGATCTGAAATGTGCTTCCAGAAAGGGTGTGGAAATAGATCCTGTCGTAACTTTCAAAAGCAAATTGAATAAATACTTGAAGGGAGAAAAATTATAGGGTAGTGGGAGAAAAGGAAGGAGAGTGGGACAAATTGGATAGTCTTTCAAAGAGCCAGT
The DNA here is from genome assembly GCF_017639515.1 of Carcharodon carcharias. Lineage (NCBI taxonomy): Eukaryota > Metazoa > Chordata > Chondrichthyes > Lamniformes > Lamnidae > Carcharodon > Carcharodon carcharias. Next base: position 4,888,268 of record NC_054498.1, read on the forward strand.
ACAGGCACGATGGGCTGAATGATCTTCTGTACTGTATGACTCTGAGCCACTGCGGTCTCTAACCTCAGAAAGAGAAGAACACGGAGAAGCTGAAACTAGCTTCAGAGCTCCGAGGAATACAAGAATCCTGCCAGATTCCGCTCCTCATTGCAGTTCAGTGACTTCCTTCACCTTCCCTGCTGACGAGTAAAATGTGTGGATTTGGGCAAAGACAGGGTCAGGCTTGGCGATGATGCCTTCTGCAGTTGAGCAGCTTGCCCAACGCCAGCTGTCTGGCCTCAGAATGCCCACTTGAATGAGGTGACTGAAGGGCATTGGGTGCTTGTGGAACCATAGTTCAGCTTGAGTCCATGTGTCCAGGAGCCAAGGGATCAGATTGTCTGGGGTGCAGAGAAACCCAGTGGTTTGACCAGTTTTGTATCATTGCACAGCGGCTTCGTGAGGTTCAATTAATTTAGCATTGCTGTTGCAAAATAAACCAAAGCAGGAATTTAATTTGTTAATTTTTTTTTAATTTGCCTGGTTTTCTGTAAACATTTACTGAGTCCATGCAGATAACCATTGCAAAACATTCCTGCTCCCTCTATTTGACTCATTGCAATTGATGTAGAACAGACAGTCTTGAGCAATACTAAATCTGCTTTCATGGTTCTTTGGGCAGCCTGCCATTTGCTATTTCCCCAGCATGACTGCACTTTCCCTTGAGACCTACATTTAGGATAAGCACCTTTCAACCAATCTGCCAAACAAAGCATGCCAAAATACTTCACACAAATCAAAGAGAAGGCAAATACAGAAGCATTTTTTTTTTTTGCAGAGCAAGATCCCACAGACAGCAATTAAATGAATCAGGCCAGTTAATGTATTTTTTGTTGAGGGATGAGTGCTGGGCAGGACAAGAGGCCTCTGCCATGGGATTTTATTAGTGGTTGGAGTGAGTTTTGAGAGTTGTTGGGCTCTCAGCTCTGCCTCTTGCAGGGGAGGAAGAGGGACAATTTGGAATAATGAATTCAGAATAATTCACAAGAAATATATTGGACTATGTTAAACAGTAATAACAATATAGTGTCAGAAATAGTGTCAGCTGCGGCTCAGTTGGTAGCACTCTTGCCTCTGAGTCACAAGGTTCCAGGTTCAGGTCCCACTCTAGGACTTGAGTACAAAATCTAGGCTGATACTCCAGTGCAGAACTGAGGGAGTGTTGTATTATCGGAGGTGCTGCCTTTTAGATGAGGCATTAAACCGAGGTCCCATCTGCCTGCATGGCTGAATGTAAAAGATCCCATGGCATTATTTTGAAGAAGAACAGTGGAGTTCTTTCCAGTCACCTGGTCAATATTTATCCCTCAATCAACATCACAAGAAAAACAACTGTCTGGTTGTTATCACCTTGCTGTTTGTGGGACCTTGCTGTGTTTAAATTAGATGCTGTGTTTCCTACATTGCAACAGTGACTACACTTCATTGACTGCAAAGCCCTTTTGAGACATCCGGTGACTCTAAAAAGCGCTATATAGATACAAGTCTGTCTTTCTATTTCACATTTCTTCTAGCACAGTGGCATCAAAATGACAGCACGTGACCCCCAAGTCCTGAAGTGCAGGGAACCTTTGACATTTTTTAAATTAATTCACGGGATGTGGGCTTCGCTGGCTGGGCCAGCATTTATTGCCCATCCCTAATTGCCCTTGAGAAGGTGGTGGTGAACTGCCTTCTTGAACTGCTGCAGTCCATGTGGTGTAGGTACACCCACAGTGCTGTTAGGGAGGGAGTTCCAGGATTTTGACCCAGTGACAGTGAAGGTACAGCGATATATTTCCAAGTCAGGATGGTGAGTGACTTGGAGGGGAACTTCCAGGTGGTGGTGTTCCCATGTATCTGCTGCCCTTGTCCTTCTAGATGGTAATGATCATAGATTTGGAAGGTGCTGTCGAAGGAGCCTTGGTGAATTCCTGCAGTGCATCTTGTAGATGGTATACACGGCTGCCACTTTGCGTTGGTGGTGGAGAGAGTGAATGTATGTGGATGTGCCAATCAAGCGGGCTGCTTTGACCTGGATGGTGTCAAGTTCTTGAGTGTTGTGGGAGCTGCACTCATCCAGGCAAATGGGGATTATTCCATCACACTCCTGACTTGTGCCATGTAATAGTTGTCAGGTTTTGGGGAGTCAGGAAGTGAGTTACTTACTGCAAAATTCCTAGACTCTGACCTGCTCTTGTAGCCACAGTGTTTATATGGCTAATCCAGTTCACTTTCTGGTTAATGGTAATCTCCCCAGGATGTTGATAATGGGGGATTCTCTGATGGTAATGCCATTGAATGCCATGGGCGATGGTTGGATTCTCTCTTGTTGGAGATGGTCATTGCCTGACACTTGTGTGACACGAATGTTACTTGCTACTTGTCAGCCTAAGCCTGGATATTGTCCAGGTCTTGCTGCATTTGGACATGGACTGCTTCAGTATCTGAGGAGTCGCAAATGGTGCTGAATATTGTGCAATCATCAGCAAACATCCCCACTTCTGACCTTATGATGGAAGGAATGTCATTGATGAAGTAGCTGAAGATGGTAGAGCCTAGGGCACTACCCTGAGGAACTCCTGCAGTAATATCCTGGAGTTGAGATGACTGACCTCCAACAACCACAACCATCTTCCTTTGTGCTAGGCATGACTCCAACCAGTGAGAGTTTTCTGTCAGATTCCCATTGACTCCAGTTTTGCTAGGGCTCCTTGATGCCACACTCAGTCAAGTGCGGCCTTGATGTCAAGAGCAATCACTTTCACCTCACCTTGGGAGTTCAGCTTTTTTGTCCATGTTTGAGCCAAGGCTGTAAGAGGTCAGGAGCTGAGTGGCCCTGGGGTAACCCAAATTGGGCATCAGTGAGCAGGTTATTGCTAAGCAAGTGCCGCTTGAAAGCACTGTTTATGACCCCTTACTTTACTGGTGATGGAGAACAGACTGATGGGGTGGTAACTGGCTGGGTTGACTTTGTCCTGCTTTTTGTGTACAGGACATACTTGGGCAATTTTCCACATAGCTAGGTAGATGCCAGTGTTGTAGCTTGGCTAGGGGTGCGGCAAGCTCTGGAGCACAAGTCTTCAGCATTATAGCCAGAATATTGTCAGGGTCCATAGTCTTTGCAGTAACAAGTGCCATCAGCCATTTCTTGATATCACGTGGAGTGAATTGAATTGACTGAAGACTGGCATCTGTGATGCTGGGGACCTCCAGAGGAGGCCGAGATGTATCATCCACTCTGCACTTCTGGCTGAAGATTGTCGGAAATGCTTCAGCCATTTGCACTGATGTGCTGGGCTCCTCCAACATTGAGGATGTAGATATTTCTGGAGCCTCCTGCTCCAGGTGAGTTGTTTAATTGTCCACCACCATTCAAGACTGGATGTGGCAGGACTGCAGAGCTTAGATTTGATCCGTTGGTTGTGGGATCGCTTAGCTCTGTCTATCACTTGCTGCTTATGCTGTTTGGCACACAAGTAGTCCTGTGTTATAGCTTCACCAGGTTGACACCTTATTTTTAGGTATGCCTGGTGCTGCTCCTGGCTTGCCCTCCTGCACTCTTCATTGAACCAGGGTTGATCCCCTGGACTGATGGTAATGGTAGAGTGGGGGATATGCCGGACCATAAGGTTACAGGTTGTATTCAAGTAGAAGTGCGCCTCAAGGATGCCCGGTCTTGAGTCACTAGATCTGTTCAAATTCTATCCCATTTAGCACGGTGGTAGTGCCACACAAATGATGGAGGGTATCCTCAATGTGAATGCAGGACTTCGTCTCCACAATGACTCTGTGGTGGTCACTCCTACTGATAATGTCATGGACAGATGCTTCTGTGGCAGGCAGGTTGGTGAGGATGAGGTCAAGTATGTTTTTCCCCCTTGTTAGTTCCCTCACCACCTGTGGCAGAGCCAGCCTCGCAGCTATGTCATTTAGGACTCAGCCAGCTCGGTCAGTAGTGGTGCTACCAAGCCGTTCTTGGTATGGACATTGAAGTCCCCCAACCAGAGAAAATTCAGTACACCCAGAGCACTTGCCACCCTTAGTGCTTCCTCCCAAGTGGTTTTTAAAATGGTGTTTAACACTGATTCATCAGCTGAGGGAGGATGGTACATGGTAATCAGCAGGAAGTTTCCTTGCCCATGTTTGACCTGATGCCATGGGACTTCATGGGGTCCGGAGTCAATGCTGAGGACTCTCGGGGCAACTCCCTTCTGACTATATACCACAGTGCCGCCAGCTCTGCTGGGTCTGCCCTGCTGGTGGGACAGGATATACCGAGGGATGGTGGTGGTGGTGTCTGGGACATTATCTGTAAGGTATGATTCCATGAGGATGACTGAGTCAGGTTGTTGCTTGATTAGCCTGTGAGATAGCTCTCCCAGTTTTCCCATTTAGTACGGTGGTGGTGCCACACAAATGATGGAGGGTGCCCTCAATCTGAAGGTGGGACTTTGTCTCCACAATGACTGTGCGGTGGTCACTCCTGCCTACACTGTCATGGACAGGTGCATCTGCGGCAGGCAGGTTGGTGAGGATGAGGTCAAGGAGGACTTTGCAGGGTCGACAGGGCTGAGATTGCCTTCATCATTGCTGGTGCCCGGGTCGATGCTGGGTGCTCAGTCAGGTTTCGTGTCTTCTTTGTGACTTTGTAGTGGTTTGATACAATTGAGTGGCTTGGTTGGGAATTTCAGAGGGCATTTAATTCAACCACATTGTTGTTGGTCTGGAGTCACACGTAGGCCAGATCAAGTAAAGATGGCAGATTTCCTTCCCTAAAGGACATTAATGAACCAGATGGGTTTTTACAATAATTGGCAATGGTTTCATGGTCACCATTAGACTTCTTAATTCCAGATTCTTATTGAATTCAAATTCTACCATCTGCCGTGGCAGTATTCAAACCTGATGCCCAGAGCATTATCCTGTGTCTCTGGATTACTAGTCCAGCGACAATACCACTCTACCACCGCTTCCTGTTTGTGCTTAAATTGTATTGCTTGGTTTGACTTGTTTTAGACTTATTGAAAAGCTTGAATGTTCTATCTACACAGTATAGATGCATTTAAAAGGAAGCTAGTTACACATGATGAAGGAGGAAATTGAGGATTATGCTGACAGATGAGAAAGGATGGGAGGAGGCTAGAGTAGAGCATAAACACTGACATAGAGTAGTTGGGCCGAATGGACTGTTTCTTCGCCATATATTCTGCAGAATTTTATTTACCAATAACTCTGCTGACTTAACTGTCATTGATATTTCAACAATGCAGGTCACTTTAAATTGACTCTGTTTTCTGATTTGTTTCTAGGTACAGTTCCACAAACTACACCACTTGCGTTTAGCACAGACTCGGGCGCAGTGTTATGGAGGATCATTACCCAATGTCAATCAGATTGGAAACAACGCAAATGACTTGGAGGTAACTTTGTTGAGAGCCAAGTACTGATAAGCAGAATTGCAAATCCTCAGCCTAATTTACAAATGGCTCCTTGCATTACGTCCAGCCCTGCCCTCTGTCATCAGCTCTAATTGCCTCTAGTTTTCTCTTTCCCTTCCACCTCTCAGCCATGAGAAGTAAAGACCGGTCATCCTCTCTTGGTCTCCCTCTCTCGTTCCCTTATTAACTCACACACTGCTTTTTAGCTTTTGTTTCTACTCTAGGAGGACACTTTTCCACATTAGAAATGTATAAATATAAGATATTATTTTGCATGATCTCTGAGGTTCTGTAAGTTTGCTGGGACAGTGATTTCTTTCTGAAAATCTTTCTAAAACTGTTTATTGTGTTCGTAACTAATTATGAATCTGACTGTGTTTCATTCCTTTCTCTCCATTGTTCTCTTGTTCCACTGAACTGAGGCAGAACCCTTGGGAGCACAGAACTGCTAATTTGGCAATTGAGTTGGGAACAGTGTAGAGGGAGCTTTACTCTGTATCTAACCATGTGCTGTACCTGCCCTTGGAGTGTTCGATGGGGACAATGTAGAGGGAGCTTTACTCTGTATCTAACTCCGTGCTATACTTGTCCTGGGAGTGTTTGATGGGGACTGTGTAGAGGGAGCTTTACTCTGTATCTAACCATGTGCTGTACCTGTCCTGGGAGTGTTTGATGGGGACAGTGTAGAAGGAGCTTTACTCTGTATCTAACCCTGTGCTGTACCTGTCCTGGGAGTGTTTGATGGGGACAGTGTAGAGGGAGCTTTACTCTGTATCTAACCATGTGCTGTACCTGTCCTGGGAGTGTTTGATGGGAACAGTGTAGAGGGAGCTTTACTCTGTATCTAACCATGTGCTGTACCTGTCCTGGGAGTGTTTGATGGGGACAGTGTAGAGGGAGCTTTACTCTGTATCTAACTCTGTGCTGTACCTGTCCTGGGAGTGTTTGATGGGGACTGTGTAGAGGGAGCTTTACTCTGTATCTAACCATGTGCTGTACCTGTCCTGGGAGTGCTTGATGGGGACTGTGTAGAGGGAGCTTTACTCTGTATCGAACCATGTGCTGTACCTGTCCTGGGAGTGCTTGATGGGGACAGTGTAGAGGGAGCTTTACTCTGTATCTAACCATGTGCTGTATCTGTCCTGGGAGTGCTTGATGGGGTGCTCCATTCCCTAGCGTGAACAGTACTCGCCTTGATGTAGACAACATAAACACTGCAGAACTGCTGAGTAAATATTTTAATGATCCTGTTTGTATTAATATCCGAGTCATTTTGAGATTGTAACCTAATCTTGTGGATCAGTTGACAGTTATGAACTAATTGAACTTGCCTCAAGTGAGTTGACATCACCTTCCTGATTAGATTACTGTGTGATAATCATTCCCAGGTATTAGTCAAGCTGTCTGCAGTGCGTATCTACACTCACTGAACATTTCAGGGAAATCTGGTTCATTAAATCAGGAACATCTATACTTGTTTGACATGTATCTGAAACACAGTGCATTCGTTAGAATTTTATGTCTCTTCTGCGTTTGAAACTTTCAGTAAACTGTAATGGCTTGCTGTTATACAGACCCTTTATTGCTCAAGAGAGGTTTACCGCTAACAGTCCAGCCTCTGAATCAGGAGGTGGAGGATTTGAACCCCACCCCACAGACCTGGTGAGTGGAGACTGGAGTTTCGGCTCTGACTTCCAGGTTGACATCTGATGGGAACCTTGCTTCCAGTGGATGTGTGTGACGATAAAACCCCTCCTCCATTTAGGAATAACGTCCCCTCCCCCCCTGCCGCCCCCCCCCCCCCCCCCCCCCCCCCCCCCCCCCCCTCCCAACACACAATGGTGTCGAGCTTTTGATCAGCTCACGAATCCTTCTGCTGCATCTTTCTGTTTTCCATGGGAAGAATGCAAAGATATGAAAGCAACCATCTCTGTTTGCTGTTAAATGCCTTAAGGAGCATCACAAATGTTGGGGGTTACACAGGGATTGGGTACTGAGGACCATGTTCTGTAATGCAGGAAGAGATGTCATGATGCAGAGGGGAAGAATTTCTGAACACAGTGGCTCTTGGTCCAGTGATGGAAGGGCATACAGAGAGCCGAAGTTGGAAAGCTCTATGGTATAAACACGACGTGGGACTGGAATAAATTTGAGAATTGGTGAGGCAAAGCTTCAAAGGATTTGTAAATTAAGGAAAAACAAAGGACGCTACTGGGAAGGGATGGATAGCATTCTAGCAGCTTCTAGCTACGGTGGAGGGTGGGTAGCATTACTGTAATGCCATGGGGGATGGGTAACAATCCTGTAAAATTACTGGGGAGGGTTGGCCCATGGGCAGTGTTCTTGTAACACCATGCATGAGGGGTACTGTTGATTCCCGAGCTCTGGGCGATGATTATAATCTGATACTCTTTTTTTGAATCTGACACATGAAATTTTCACCAACAAGTTCTTTAAAGGTCATCAGTTTGAAGATCTGACTGTTTGGCAACATTGGTAACTTCATCCTCTGCAGGGATAACCCCCAAGTGTTTCTGTTTGCGGATAATCCCCAAGTGTTTCTGCTTGCTAGGCGGAGTCAGTTTAAGTCTCTTCCCCTTAGTTAGGGAACAAGCAGAGGGAAGGAGAGAGACTGCATAGTCCAAAGTCAAAGAGACGAGGGTAGGGGCTGGGAAATGAGGCTGGAGGAGGCTGCAGGGTAAGGTGGGACAGTGATCTGTAAAGAAACACAGATTTACATCTGACTAGGCTGGGATCAGGAGTGATGAATGATTGGGGCTTGGTGTGGGAAATGATGCAGGCAACAGAATTTTGGACAAGTTTTACTTTGAGTGGGATGGGACTAGCGAGGGAGGGAGGGAGATGAGAGCATTAGGAACGCCGCTTAGGAGGCAAGAAAGTGTGAAAGGGATATCAGAGATGAAATGAGGCAAAGTCAACAGTGGGTAAGGTTACAGAGCTGGGTGTGAGTGATCTGGGTGTGAAGTGGGTGGTGTCAGCTTGGGGGTGGGGTACTGTTTTTAATTAGTGGTGTTTTTCCACTTAAGACTTGATGTCAGACCAATCTGTTATTAAATGTGGAGTTAATTTTTCCGATGACTTAATACTGTGCCAAATAATTCATGTACTTTGAGTCACAAATGTATTCTGTGAAGTGACGCCAGTACAAATATTTCTGGAGGTGAGCAGATTCACAGTGTCTCCCTGAGTAGAGGCACCATGTAATTCAGCCATACAACCAGGAAAAGCCCAGCCTTGATTCCCAGTCTGCACTGAACGAACTGATCACAGCTGGTGGACTGCACTTGAACTTGGGAGGGTAAAAATAAGTCTTGGATGGCTATTCCTGAGCGGTATCCAGTGGAAACTATGCATGTTAGATGAAGGTGTTATTAGATTCGATTGTGATGCTTCCTATAGTGGAATAACCCACTGATCTTCACTGTTGAGGCTCGCATCTGAAGCACGGTTACCTGCTGTCCTGCTGTATTGTAGCAACTTCCGTGGGAGAAAGAGGATTAGAAAGTCATAAAGGAGAGGAATGTACAGCATAGCTACTTCCAGCAGCATCGAGTGAGCTTTGCTGTATCGGGTTCAATTTGCCTACATTGGATTCCAGTGTTCAAATCAGTATTAATAACCTTAAATTGGACTGACTGGGTAGTTAGAGCAACTGCAGTCAGCAGGATAAGCTGCATGATTTCTTCAGAAACAAGATTGAAATTTTCAGGATTATAATGGAAATTGGCAAATTGTAAGATTAGGAAAGTTGGTTAAAAGGGGAGCCTGTGGGGAGATTATTAACTTTAAATTGTGGAGTAAGTTCTCAAGAAAGGACATTAAATGGGGTCAAAGGCAATTGGCTGTGTTTCTGGAAAAAGGAAGGATTAAGGGATGCAATAAAGAGGTGGGGCTGAGGGATGTGGTTGACACTGGGGTTGGGGGATGTGGTGAGAAGATGGGTGGGTGGAGTGATTTCTAGCTGTTCTGTTAAAACAGACCAGCCTTGTTGGCGTCATGGTTTGAAATCTAATACTGTGCCACTTTACTATAAAACAGGGAGATGGAAGTTAAGATAATTAACGGGAGTTGTAAACTGTGGCGATTTGCTGATGTTCAGCGTCTGATAGATGACTGGACCACGTATTTGTGTTGTGACTACGCTACCAATTGAACCATGGTGATTCGAATTGTGAGAGATATGGAGAAGTTGAGCTGAAATAATTTTTTCCGAATAAACAAACTGTGTAAGCAGGAGTCACAGATACCAGCTCTACAGAGAATAAAGCAGACAGTTTAAATTCACAAAGTGGCACTGTCTCCTTGGGGGGATGGGCTGTTGGAGAGGTCAAGCCAGTGAATTCAGGAGGGACCTAGATGGTGTATTGGCTAAAGGAGTAGTGTATGGCAATGAGAGGGAGTGTACAGTAGGTGGGTGAAGCGGGATGATTGCTTATGACTGGACCTTCCCATCCTGAGAAGCTGATTACCTGACACAGGATGTGTGATTCCAATAAAATTGTATTATTGAGTGACTTAAGAACCAGTAACTCTGGTTTTGTCTGTAGAGTCAATGTCAGTTAGGACCAGGCGCATTTCAAAGTTCTGTGGGATAGATCTTGAGCCAGACAGCAGTCGGGGACGCTGTAATTGGCCTCAGTCCCATTTGGTGAGAAGATTGGTGGGGGTTGGGGATTATCCTGCTTATCCATTCCTAATCCCTTTACCAGTGACTCCTGCTAGAAAGTGCATGTCCCGGGCACTGGGAGTGTACTTTCTAGCAGTGCCTTCCATTGTCAAATAAGTACCACAGACCATGAAGAAACATCATGTGGGTCTGTGCCCCAACAAGAATTTAATCCTTGAGGAGAGAAGAGACTGCTAAAAGAAAGTGAAATTTGCCCAATTCCTACTGAATGCTGGCTGTGAATCGTGTGCCAAGATTGTGCACATCGAGTATGTCGGTGAAATGTAATCACTAAACGTAATGCAGTCGGCAATTATGTGGCAGAAACTGTTGTCCTTGAGAAGGTCATTGGGATCGAGCTGTGTCATCGCTATCTGTGTTTACTGTCCTCTCCTGCCTGCTTTCATTTGTCCTGTTCAAGGTCTTTCTGTTTGTGTTATGGTGCTGCCCTTCCCCCTTGACTTTCTCTTTCTGCGTACGGAGTTAATTATCAAAATGTCTTTTGAGCAGAACTCCACTGGGTTTACAAAACACCAGTGTCTATCCTTAAAGGCACAGATGCTTCTGAGTTTGTTGTTGCAAAGCCATTTTACTGTAGCTTGAGGCTGTTGATTTTCTGAATTCACCCTTGGTTGTTTCAGCTATGACTCAGTTGGTAGTCGTGTCTCTTCTGAGTTCCCGGGTAGTTGGGTTCAAGCTGCATTACAGGAACTTCAGCACATGAACTGAGATCCCGATGCAGTACTGAGAGGGGTTCTGTATTGTCAGAGGTGCTGTCTTTCGGTTGAGATATTAAACCGAGGCCCTTCTTGTACAGGTGAGGTTACCAAAGCCCTGGCCTGCTCAGGTGAATGTTAAACACACCCTACAGTGCTATTGCAGGTGAGCAGGGAGTTCATTCTGTATCCTGACCAAGATTCATCCCTCATCAAACAGTAAATAAAGAAGGGAATAACAGGCTATCTTTCTCACAGTTGTTTGCAAATAGCTGGTCCTTAAACCTTCATATGATGGTTCCTGTGTTAAGGTGCTATATAATTTTACTAAATGTTGTAATCTCACCAGCTGTGTGCTATCTGGTCATTGTGTCTCTGATTATGGGCCCTCTAATGCTGCATTATTGGACTACAATGTGAGGCTCACTCTGTGTGGTTGGCAATTTGCCTGCAAGCAGTTCTGGGAAGAGAAATCATTGCCTCATTTAAAAGACAGAGCTGAGTCAGAACGCTCTCGCGCGCACCACCACCCCCTCCACCCCATCCCCCCACCAATAGGCTGGCAGGTAGATGTATACAGGTGAATAGGGAGATATTGAGGAGCTACCAATAATGCAGAGAAGAGCTATGATCTTTATCCCGAGCATTGAAAGAACTGGGTTATCAGAAAAGAATGGAGATGTGTAGTTTCATTACCCCTAAAATGAGGTGGTATATATTATTTCAAATTGTATACAACAGGTAGCTGCAAAAAGATTTTTAAAAATTAATTTACAGGATGTGGGCATCACTGGACAGGCCAGCATTTATTGCCGACCTCTGATTGCCCTGAGCAAACTGCCTTCTTGAACCTCTGCAATCCCTGTGGTGTAGGTACACCCACAGTGCTGTTAGAGAGGGAGCTCCAGGATTTTGACCCAGCCACAGTGAAGGAACGGCCGATATATTTCCGAGTCAGGATGGTGAGTGGCTTGGAGGGGAATGAATATTGAGATGTTTATATATCATATTTCACTGCCTCACTAACCAGATTGCACATAGTTAACTCCTACAAACAGCAATGTGATAACAACCAGATAATGTGGTGTTGTCGATTGAGGGATAATTGTTAGCCAGGACATTAGAGTATTGCTCTTGTCTCCGACAGGTTTCCGTATCTCTCTTGTTCACCTTCATTGCTTTCCATTTCTCTCCTGGTGGTTGACAAGGTGTTTACTAAAACCCGCTTTCACAGCCATATCTCCTTCCTCAGTGACTGTCTATATCTTTTGGCAATCTCCACCTATCACTGGCCCTCTATCCAGCTCTACCTGTCCCACCCAAACCCCCCCCCCCCCACAAACCAGCTTATATTTAACCTCTTTTTTATTTTTACTTAGTTCTGTTGAAGAGTCATACGGACTCGAAACATTAACTGTGTTCCTCTCTGCATATGCTGCCAGACCTGCTGAGTTTTTCCAGGTATTTTTATTTTTGCACTAGAGAGGACTCCTCTTTTGAAGTAGTGCCTTGGGATCTTTTGCGTCCAATTGAGAGGGCAGACAGGGCCTTGGTTTAAAACATTTCATCCCTGAAAGGTGACACCTCTGACAGTATAGCTCTCCCTCAGTAACACTGGAACGTCAGCCTGGATTATGTGCTCAAACCTCTGGCATTAGGTTTGAAACCACAATCCTCTGATTTGAAGGTAAGGGTGTTAGCCACTGAACCAGGGCTGACAGTGGGATTTCTTTTGTTCTGTTGTCATAGTTTAACACTGCAGTTTTAGCCTTGTAAACTGTTTCTGTTCTTGCATTTCTCCATGATATTTCCCCACATGTCCTTTCTCGTCTGCTTGTGCAATAAAGCACTTTAAATTGTGCAAGAAGCTGGCATTGAGTTGATTTTACTGGTCCACCAGATTAGTTACACTGCCACCGATCCACTACTAAGTGTACCAGTTTGGGTCCAGTGCACCCCTGTCAATCATGACCCCTGTTAATGTTGTGCAAGGAATAATCAGTGGATTCGGTGCTTATTAGCTGCCAGAATGCAATTCAGAACTGTCTCCCAGGGGTTTTTAATCTCAGCTGCTCATAATAAAGATCTATTTCTTCAATTTTTTTTCTTTTGTTAACATTGTACATTCTGTGGCTCAAGCCCCACTTCAGGGAAATATTATCCCTGCATCCAGTCTGTCCATCCCTGTCAGAATTTTATATGTTTCAATGAGATCCCCTCTCATTCTTCTAAACTTCAGTGAATACAGTCCTAGTCAGCTGAATCTTTCCTCGTATGACAATCCTGCCATCCCGGGAATCAGTCTAGTGAACCTTTGCTGCACTCCCTCTATGTCAAGTATATCCTTTCTTAGGTAAGGGACCAAATCTGCACACAATACTCCAAGTGTGGTCTCAACAAGTTCCTGTATAGCTGCAGTAAGTCATCCTTGTTCATGTACTCAAATCTTTTACAATGAAGGCAAACATACAATTTGCCTTCTGAACTGCTTGCTGCACCTGCATGCTTGCTTTTAGTGATTGGTGTACAAGGACATACAGGTCCCTTTATTAACATTTTCCAATTTATCACCATTTAAATAATACTCTGCCTTTCTGTTTTTCCTACCAAAGTGGATAACTTCATGCTTATACTTCATGATATACTGCATCTGCCATGTATTTGCCCACTTACTCAACTTCCCTAAATCACCTTGAAGCTTCTTTACATCCTCCTCACCACTCACATTCCCACCTAGTTTTGTGTCATCAGCAAACTTGGAAATATTATGTTCTGTTCCCTCATCCAAATCATTGATATATATTGTGAATAGCTGGGGCCCAAGCATTGACCTCTGCTGTACCCCATGAGTCACTGCCTGACACTCTGAAAAAGACTCGTTTATCCCTACCCTCTGTTTCCTGTCTGCTAACCAGTTCTCAATCCAAGCCAACATATTACCCCCAACCCCATGTGCTTTAATTTTGCACACAAAGTCCCACATAAGAGGTTGGTTAATCAAAAACTTTCTGAAAATTCAAATGCATCACAGCCACTGGTTCTCCCTTATCTATTCTACGAGTTATGTCCTCAAAAAAACTCCAGTAGGTCTGTCAAACATGATTTCCCTTTCATAAACCCATGTTGACTTTGTCTAATCCCTTGATATTTTCTAAGTGTCCTGTTATCACAACATTTATAATAGACTCTAGCATTTTCACTGCTACTCACATTAGGCTAACCGGACTGTAATTCACTGTTTTCTCCCTCCCTCTCTTTTTTTAAATAATGGGGTTACATTTGCCACCCTACACAATTGCAGGTCTGGCACTGTGTAAGAGGATGCTCTGTGTAAAGTTGCTTCTGCTGTTTGGTGTACACAGTGTCGTCACTGGGGGCAACTTTATATTTGCTGCTTGTCTAGCCTTGGTAATGGGAGAGCATTACATATGGAGAACAGCCAAAATGTCACAGGCACTGATGTATTATGTATGCTCTTCTGGTTTTAATGTGGGAACTGGTTCCCACGGAAACTGGGTATGTATAAATGCAAAGGAGTTATAAGCTTGTGTCACTCTTCTGAGAGTCTTGGATGGGAGGTGGCGAGACAAAAACCTGAACATCACAAAAGCTCCACACACACACTGTGTCACCTAGCACATCTGCGTGCTGGCAACATGAAGGGGCTTCATTGCTGACTTCGCTTGGAGTGATTAATGCCCTTGGGTTCAGGGAGTTGACAGCAGGTGTGGGGCTGAACTAGGTCTGCACTGCAACTGGACTTATTGGATCTGGAGTCATCAGCTGATGGAGTCCCTCGATTGGGCAGCCTGGGATATCAACAGGATGAAAAAGTGCTTTACTGTCCTGTCAAGTGTAACCTTGTGTGTGCATGACATTTTCACACTGCATTCACCTAAAATGGCAAAAATACCCAGCCCTTATATTCATAGGCATGTCTTTCCAAACTTGGGGTGTGTCCAAAGAGAGCATTGTTACCCGAGAGTGAATGTTACCTGAGAGTTTGTCCAGGTCTATCAGTGAGTGGATTGAGGTGATGAATTAATGCTTTGTTTTGGTGCTGCTTGTTTCCAAGGACCAGTGTCAGCTGATTGGCTTGTCAGAAGCTGGTGGGCATCATGTAATCCAATATGAAGCAGCTTAAAGTACTACTTAGGAAGCCCATCACACTACATTAGCATGTATACTTTTCCATAATAAATTGGTACCAGTTGGTGACATTGGTGAGAATTCATTCAGTAACCGAACTGAAACAACAGAAAATTCCTTTTGATGTGGCAATTGTTAATGCCAGAAACAATCCAGTGTTGGGATTGATGCATGGTGCTGTGAAGCTTTTCCACGCTGACTGTTGCTGTTGTTTTGACGCAGGCTGCAGTCTCTCTGATACTAAGGCTCATAAACCAGGTAAGGCACTTTTTCATCCTGTTGATACCCTAGGCTGCCAAATCGAGGGACTCCATCAGCTGATGATGACTCCAGATCCTATAAGCCCAGTTGCAGTGCAGACCTAGTTTGACCCCACACCTGCTGTCAACTCCCTGAATCCGAGGCATTAATCATGCCAAGCAGAATTAGCATGAAGCCCCTTCATGTTGTTAGCATGCAGATGTGGTAGGGTGATACAGCGTGTGGAACTTTTGTGACGTTCAGGTTTCTGTTTCGTCACCTCCCATCCGAAACACTTGGGAGAGTGATAGAATAAGTAAGGCATCGCAGAATTGGCCATGCCACCTATGCTAGTATGGATGAAAGTCATTGATTATTGTTCTGTGAATTGAACATTTTCCTCTTAGCGGCTGTTTTACACTGCAGCAGGTGTCTATGTGTCACTCTCCTTCGCGCACTGCGGAGAGGTTGGTAGACAGTCATATAACGTAAACCCACTCTTCACTGTGTTCAAATTCGAGATCCTTTCCCCTCCCGAGCTCTGTAACCTTCTTCAGGCCTTGAACCTTCCAAGATCCCTCTTCTCTGATTCTGACCTCTTGAGCATCTCTGATTTTAATCCCTCTGCTAATGATGGCCATGCCTTCAGCTACATGGGCTGCAAGCTCAGGAATTCCCTCGCTAAACCTCTCTTCCTCGCTATCTCTCTCTCTTCCTTTAGAATGCTCCTTAACGCCTACCTCTTCGAAGAAGCTTTTTCTCACCAATCCACGTGTGGGGGTATTAAGACAGATGTCATAGCATTTCTGATTATGCTTCTGTGAGAAACCTTGGCATATACACCACAATATATAAATGCAGGTTGTTGATTCTGTACATGGCTGAGTGGCTATAATGCTTGAGTCACTTCACCAGTGTAAAGATGAGACAACAATGTGTCTGTCGTAACCACATGTAGAGCAATATGCTTTCGCCATGCTGACAGTATGCTGCTGTCCATATTGTGCTCCCTGCAGGAGACACAGTGAAAACTGGCCCTTCAGAGTATGGCATGGAGGCGATTGATGATGACCCATTGATCAGATCGGAGACAGCATTTTAAAACTTTTTTTTTTCTCTCTCTCTTGCCACTGCAGATGTCATTTCATCCCACTTTGGATTCTGCACGGGGAACGCGGCATCATGGTTTAGTGGAGAGGGTTCACCGAGACCGGAGTCAAATGATGTCACCTCGCCGACGCCAGCCTGCAGTGGATAAACACGGCCGACAGATATCCTTGCCTGTATTCCCCTCACTTCCCAGACATGCATTACATTTGAAGAGCATGATATATAGCATTTCACATGGATTTCAGGAAAGAGTAATGTTAGGTCTGTGAAACATGTATTTTGCATCAGTCCTCACTATACAGGATGCAGTAACATCCCAGAAGCAGCCATAAATTAGGAAATGGAAGGGAGGGAAGAACTCAGGAAAATTACAATCACCAGAGAAGTGGCACTGAGTAAATTGTTGGAGCTGCGGGCTGACAAGTGCTCGGGTCCTGATGGACTTCATCCTAGGATCTTAAACAAGTGGCTAGTGAGATAGTTGATGCATTGGTTTTAATTTTCTGAAACTCCCTAGATTTGGAGAAGGTCCAAGATAGCAAATCTAACTCCATTATTCAAAAAGGGAGGGAGACAGAAAGCGGGAAACTACGGGCCAGTTAGCTTCCAACATTTTCTCTATGACAGATGTTAATCTATTAAAGAAGCTATAGCAGGGCACTTGGATAAGTTCAAGGTAATTGGGCAGAGTCAACATTGTTTTGTGAAAGGGAAATCATGTTTAGCCAACTTATTGGAGTTCTTTGAGGAAGTAACATGCTGTGGATAAAGGGGAACCGGTGGATGTACTGTACTTAGATTTCCAGAAGGCATTTGATAAAGTGCTACATCAGAGGCTATTGCGGAAAATAAAAGCTCATGGTGTAGGGGGTAACATATTGACATGGATAGAAGATTGGCTGGCGAACAGGATGTAGAGAGTAGGCATAAATGGGTCTTTTTCAGATTGGCAAAATGTAACAAGTGCTGTGCCACAGGGATCAGTGCTGGAACCTCATCTGTTTACAATTTATGTAAATGAATTGGATGATGGGATGGTTGCCAAATTTGCTGATGACACAAAGATGGGAAAGTAAGTTGTGAAGAGGACATGAGGCTACAAAAAGATATAGATAGGTTAAGTGAGTGGGCAAATATCTGGCAAATGAAGTATAAAGTAGGAAAATGTGAAATTGTCCATTTTGGCAGGAAGAATAAAAGAGAAGCATATTATCTAAATGGTGAGAGATTGCAGAGCTCTGAGATACAGAGGGATCTTGGTGTCCTAGTGCATGAATCGCAAGAAGTTGGTATGCAGGTACAGCAGGTAATTAGGAAAGCTAATAGAATGTTATCATTTATTGTGAGGGGAATTCAATAGAAAAGTAGGGAGGTTATGCGTCAGTTATACAGGGCACTAATGAGAACACATTTGGAGTACTGTGTACAGTATTGGTCACCTTATTTAAGTAAGGATGTAAATGCATTGGGAGCAGTTCAGAGAAGGTTCACTAAACTAAAACCAGGAATGGGTGGGTTGTCTTATGAGGAAAGGTTGGACAGGTTAGGTTTGTATCCATTGGCGTTTAGAAGGATAAGAGGTGACTTGACCAAAACCTTTAAGACCCTAAGGCATCTTGACAGGGTGGATGTGGAAAGGATGTTTTGTCTTGTGCGAGAATCTAGAACCGGGGTCACTGTTTAAAAATAAGGGGCCGCCCATTTAGTGCGGAGATGAGGTGAAATTTTTTCTGAGAGTCATGAATCTTTGGAACTCTCGACCTGAAAAGGTGGTGGGAGCAGAGTCTTTGAATATTTTTAAGGCAGAAGTGGATAGACTTTTGGTAAGCAAGCGTGTGAGAGATTATCAGGGATAGGTGGGATGCAGATTTCAGGTCACATTCAGATCAGCCATGATCTTATAAATTGGCGAAGCAGGCTCAAAGGGCTGATTGGCCTACTCCTGCTCCTTGTTCACATGAAATTTTATCCTGTTGTTTTAAATCATATGTAACTACCTGTCCTTCCAATTACTATTTTTGACTGTAGGGAGCACTTTCAGCTGTGTAACGCTGGGGTGTAATACTCAGAGTTACAGCACTGTTACTCCTGTGATGAATTCAAAGCTTAGTACAAGTTGAAGGCTGATCTTTTCTGTATTACATTTGTACTAACATAGCAAATATACTCAGTGACAGCAGTACTTTATTTGACGAATCAAGGATATTATCCAGTTCACTCACCAGTGTGAATGTCAGGTTGAAAAGTAATTCATCATTCATAGTTCTACAAAGATGATAGTGAAAAGGGAGGAAACAGGAATATTGTGAAGTGCATTTGAAAGACTGCCAGCTATTGATTGAAACCTGGCTAGATTTATAGTTAGAAATGAGTTGATCTTCCCTGGACACAACTTGTATTTATATCACACCTTTAATATAATGAGGTGTCCTAAGCACAAAGAGGTTGATTTTAAAGAATTTCTTAAAGAAGGAGAGCAAGAGCGAGAGAGGTTTAAGGGTGCAATCCCAGAGCTTAGGGACAAGGATGCTGAAGGCAAGGCCATTGATAGTGGGTGAAGGAAATCGGTGTTGGACAAGAGGCCAGAATTAGAAGATGGGCAGAGGTCTCGGAAGGTTGTAGGACTGGAGGAGGTTACAGAGGCCGAAATCTTTGGTCACTATTAACTTGAATGTAGCTGTTTAATTTATATACAGTCAAATGACTCAAGTCAAAACTTACTGCCTGGCAACCAGCCCTTCTCTCCCCTCTAGCCTTACAACCTCTTCATCTGGTTTTTTTTTTGATCCTGCTGAATTCTCATTCTCTCTCATTCCACCTAAGCTGCAAATACCCCTTCCCACTTATGCTTCCACTTGCATCGTTTGCCCTGTTGGAACTTATCCACACACTTCCCTTTCTTTCACAATCCACAGCCCTTTCAAAACTCAATCTTCTTGTCACTTCAGCTCCTATTTCTCGAATTACCTTGTGTTCTTTCCTACTCTTTAGTCTTTGTGCTATTCTGCACTCTTAACTGAGCCTTCAAAACAACTTTTTCCGGTAATTCACAGGACAGACTAATCCAGAAGACAATGTGGAAGACAGGAGCCAAAATCATTTTGGAAACAACTGTGAGTGTGTGTTTAAGCAGTGCATTGTTTACAGAATTTGAAAGGCTAAACAATTGTTTACAACAGAAACCTGATCTGAATGCTACAGATTTTAAGGTGTTGGCCTCCCACACTGGGTTAGCCCCCTCACCTCTGAGTCCAAAGGTTATGGGTTCAAGCCCCACTCCTGGACCTGATCTTGTCACTTAGGCAGTTCATTACTGAGGGAGTGCTGCATTGTCAGAGCTGTTGTCTTCCAGATGAGGCTTTAAACCGAGGCTTTCTTTTCCGGCCGTGGAGTAGATGTTAGAGATCCCATAGCACAACGGTAAAGTCTCTCGGGAGTTTATTCATTCGTGGGACGTGGGCTTCGCTGAACTCCTGCTATGATGTGCTGGAGCTGAGATGACTGACCTCCAATAACCACAAGCATCTTCCTTTGTGCTAGGTATGACTCCAACCAGTGGAGAGTTTTCCCCCCGATTCCCATTGACTCCAGTTTTGCTAGGACTCCTTGATGGCACACTCGGCCAAATGTGGCCTTGATGTCAAGGGTAGTCACTCTCACCTCGGGAGTTTATTCATTCATGGGATGTGGGCCTCGTTGGCTGGGCCAGCATTTATTGCCCATCTCTAGTTGCCCTTAAGGTGGTGGTGGTGGTGAGCTGCTGCCTTGAACCACTGCTGTCCGTGTGGTGCTGGTACACCCACATCTCATGAGGGAGTTCCAGGATTTTGACCCAGCGGCAGTGAAGGAACGGTGATGTATTTCCAAGTCAGGATGGTGAGTGACTTGGAGGGAACTTCCAGGTGGTGGTGTTCCCATCTTATCTGCTGCCTGTGCCCTTCTAGATGGTAGTGGTCGTGGGTTTGGAAGATGCTGTTGAAGGAGCCTTGGTGAATTCCTTTAGTGCATCTTGTAGATGGTACACACTGCTGCTACTCTGCATCGGTGGTGGAGAGAGTGAATGTTTACGCATGTGGTGCCAATAAAGCCGGCTGCTTTGGCGTGGACGGTGTCAAGCTTCTTGAGTGTTGTGGGAGCTGCACTCATTTAGGCTAGTGGGGAGTATGCCAACACACTCTTAACTTGTGCCTTGTAGATGGCGGACAGGCTTTGGGGATTCAGGAGGTGGGTTACTTGTCGCACGATTCCTAGCCTCTGACCTGTTCTTGTAGCCACGGTATTTATATGGCTAGTCCAGTTCAGGTTACGTCAACCGTATCCTCCAGGATGTTGATATTGGGGGATTCAGTGCTGTAATGTCATTGAACATCAAGGGGTGATGGTGGGATTTTCTCTTGTTGGAGATGGGTCATTGCCTTACACTTGTGTGGCGTGAATGTTACTTGACACTTGTCAGCCCAAGCCTGGATATTGTCCAGGTCTTGCTGCATTTGGACATGGACTGCTTCAGTATCTGAGGAGTCACGAATGGTACTGAACATTGTGCAATCATCAGCGAACATCCCCACTTCTGACCTTATGATGGAAGGAAGGTCATTGATGAAGCAG
The DNA here is from genome assembly GCF_017639515.1 of Carcharodon carcharias. Classification (NCBI taxonomy): domain Eukaryota; kingdom Metazoa; phylum Chordata; class Chondrichthyes; order Lamniformes; family Lamnidae; genus Carcharodon; species Carcharodon carcharias. The sequence continues at coordinate 4,909,237 of NC_054498.1, forward strand.
CTGAAGGTGGTTAGGCCGAGGACACCACCCTGAGGAACTCCTGCAGTGATGTCCTGGAGCTGAGATGACTGACCTCCAACAACCACAACCATGTTCCTTTGTGCTAGATATGACTCCAATCAGTGGAGAGTTGCCCCCCTGATGTCCATTGACTCCAGATGCCACACACTTTCAAATGCTGCCTTGATGTCAAGAGCAGTCACTCTCGCCTCACCTCGGGAGTTCAGCTCTTTTGTCCATGTTTGAACCAAGGCTGTAATGAGGTCAGGAGCTGAGTGGCCCTGGCGGAGCCCAAACTGGGCATCGGTGAGCAGGTTATTGCTAAGCAAGTGCTGCTTGATAACACTGTTGATGACCTCTTCCATTACTGATGATGGAGTAGACCGATGAGGTGATAATTGGCCAAGTTGGATTTGTCCTGCTTTTTGTGTACAGAACATACCTGGGCAATTTTCCACATAGCTGGGTAGATGCCAGTGTTGTAGCTGTACTGGGACAGCTTGGATGGGGGTGCGGCAAGTTCTGGAGCACAAGTCTTCAGTACTATTGCTGGAATATTGTCAGGGTCCATAGTCTTTGCAGTATACAGTACCTTCAGCCAATTCTTCATATCACGCAGAGTGAATCGAATTGGCTAAAGACTGGCATCTGTGATGCTGAGGACCGCCGGAGGAGATGTATTATCCACTCAGCACTTCTGGCTGAAGATCGTAGCAAATGCTTCAGCCTTATATTTTGCTCTGATGTGCTGAGCTCCCCATCATTGAAGATGGGGGGATATTTGTGGAACCTCCTTTTCTAGTGAGTTGTTTAATTGTCCTCCACCATTCACGACTGGTTGTGGCAGGACTGCAGATCTTAGATCTGGTTGTCACTTAGCCTTGTCTACCACTTGCTACTCATGCAAATAGTCCTGTGTTATAGCTTCACCAGGCTGACACCTCATTTTTAGGCATGCCTGGTGCTGCTTCTGGTATGTGGTAATCAGCAGGAGGTTTCATTGCCCATGTTTGACCTAATGCCATGAGACTTCATGGGGTTTGGAGTCGATGTTGAGGACTCCCAGAGCAACTCCCTTCCGACTGTAAACCACTGTGCCACCACCTCTGCTGGGCCTGTCCTGCCGGTGGGACAGGACATACCCAGGGATGGTGATGGTGGTGTCTTGGACATTATCTGTGAGGCATGATTCCGTAAGGATGACTATGTCAGACTGTTGCTTGACTAGTCTGAGACAGTTCTCTCAATTTTGGCACGAGCCCCCAGCTGTTAGTAAGGAGGACTTTGCAGGGCCAATAGGGTTGAGACTGCTGTTGTTGTTTCTGGTGCCTAGGTCGATGACAGGTGGTCTGTCCAGTTTCGTTCCTTTCTTATGACTTTGTAGCGGTTTGATACACTGAGTGCCTTGCTAGGCCATTTCAGAGGGCATCTAAGAATCAATCACATTGCTGTGGGTCTGGAGTCACATGTAGGCCAGACCAGGTAAGGATGACAGATTTCCTTCCCTACAGGACATTAGTGAACCAGATGAGTTTTTACAATGATTGACAATGGTTTCATGGTCACTATTAGACTTTTAATTGAATTCAAATTCCACCATCTGCCATGTTGGGAATTGAACCCGGGTCCCCAGTGCGTTACCCTGGGTCTCTGGATTACCTGCCCAGCGACAATACCACTCTACCATCGCCTCACAAACGGTGAAATCGCGAAGGAGGAGCATGCTTCTGAATGGGACTCCAGTTGGATAGGTTCCAGCCATGCGAGAACAGCATTGGCTTGGGCAGTTACAGTAGTCTACAACAAGCTGTATTTCTCTCCACTGAAGCCGTTAGATCTCCTGTGTATACTCCATGTTGTTGCTTTTTGTTTCCGATTTCCAGTACTGGCTGTTTTATTTGCAGCCCATTTAAAAATTGCGGTCAATGAGAAAGAGAAAAACCCAGGGCCAACAAGGGGCAAAATGTATCCTGGAAAATTCCTCTCTGATCCCCTCCCTCAGGTCAGTGAAGCCAGCCAAGGTGGTCACATGAACCAAAGATTACAAAGCTAAAGACATTATTATAAAGACATTTACATTCTGTTTTATATGATTACTGTTCTCGCAAAGAACTAGTCCAGTTCCCTCAAAGTATTTGGAGAGTCAGCACCTACCACACCAGCCTGTATTATATTCCAGAGCCTCACTACTCTCTTCAAAAAAGACAAATCACCTAATATCCAGTCTGTTCCTGCCTTCTCATACTAAATTAACCAATCGCAAACTTGAGATGTGCTCAAAGGGTGTACCTGTCAAAGAATCAACCCAAATATTCAGACATTTCAAACACAGGTAAGCGAACATTGTACACCACATCGCCCATCGTGTGTCCAAAGTACAAAGCCCGGGTAAGTGAAAATACGAACAGGGAAGTCGTGAAAGGTGGGACTTTACTGTATTCAGAGAAAAGCAGGGAGCTTTTCCTGGCCTGATGGCCTGTGTCAGGCATGGAGGGAGAAAACACCACAACTAAGTCCAGCTCCCTCCTAAAACCCACACATACTAGTTCATGACTGATCAGGGGTTGGGATTCTAGTTTCTCACACCCTTTACTCCCAAGCTAAGCTAAGACAGTTAAGTCAGCGTCCGACCGAACCTGGGACCTCCTGATCTGTGTGTCTCAGTCCTGTGCTTGTGTGTGTGATGAAATCGAAGTCAGCTAAACTTGAATCAGTGCCTTTTGCTACTTTGTCGTAACCCAGAGCGCAGAAGAAGTTGGCATGAAACTGAAAATTGTGGGTTTGACTGCTTGTGACCTTGGCCAGCAGCAATTCACTGAACTTTTACAGTGCAATAAAATTTCATCTCTGAAAGCTGTGATACAGAAGTCACTTGAGTGCAAACTGACCTGACCCAGAGCAGAATCCTTTAAATAATGGGGAGTTCTATTGTATTGTTTTCCAGTGTGAAAGCACATCCATCTCCAGCTGCCTTGGAGTGGGTGAGAGGTCTTACGCTGCATGTTTAACAGAAATGTACAGATTCAGTCAGGAGCTAAGAGCATTTTAACAAGAGTTTCGGAGCTCTGGGCAAACACACCGCCACGTTCTCTGGTCACGCATTTAAGCTATTATCTTTAAGAGAAAGAAAAATCTTGCATCTCTATTGCGCCTTTCATAACCTTGAGATGTCCAGAAAATGCTGTTAAATACTGTTGAAGTGTCATCATGATGTAGAAAATGTGACAGCCAATTTTCACACAGCAAGCCCCCACAAGCAGCAAAATCACATTTTAGGCGAGGGGTACATGCACCAGGGAGAGCTCCCCTGCTCTTCTTTGAAATAATGCTGTGGGATTTTTTACATCCACTTAAAGCGGATAGGTGAGGTCTTGGTTTGACCTCTCACCTGAAGGATGGCATCCCTGACAATGCAGCACTCCCTCAGGACTGTATTGGAATGTCGGCCTTAATTGTGTGGTCAACTTGTCTGGATTGAAACATAAAGCCACAACCTCCTGACTGGGTGGCAAGAGTACTACCCACCTGTATGGTGGGTAAGGCACCTCTATATAGGATATTTCATACACTATCTGAAGACCATGTCCTGCAGTCCATTTTTGTCTCATCTGCACCCCAAAGCAAATTTACAGTAGGGAAGCTCGCTGCCTAATGTGATGTCAGAGGGTGCCAGGTTCAATCCCTGATTACTGCTAAGCTGACCACTCACTGTCAGGGCAATAGTGGCCTCAGCACCTATGAAGAAAGAAAATTGGGGCTGTCATATTCAATCAGTGTTCAATAACCTTCTGCTGCAGTGTTCACATGTGAGTGTTGACAGACTGATTACAATCCTGTCCTCATGTGATTGTGGCTGTACACACTTAACCTGCAGGAACAGGAAGCCTCGCTGCTTCCCCCCTGAGCTCACCAGCATCCACAGAGACTGTATCGTGCCTACCAGCCATTGACGAGGTTCTTTGATGTTGTGATCTCGTGATCTGTATTCTCTATGGAGTGAGATTGACAAATAGCTTCCTTCATTTTACTTTTTATGATTAAAAATGGGATAGACTAGATTTTTTTGTGTGCATTTATGAGCTGTGTGACTGCTGAAATAATGTAGAGTGAAGTTTCCTGTTGGTTTGGTGCAGGGTAGCTGGAATTAAATAACATTTGTTGATGGGTGTGGAAATTATTCTGCTTTTCTGCTACTCTGTGCTGTTGGACCTAGGCATTGACTATCAGTTCAGTGCCTCATGACTTTTCTAAATTTAGAATCTGGGGCGTATGACTTTTCATCAGTCTCTGTTGAATGACCTGCTGTCATTTACAGGTCATCCTCATTGAGGCAAAGACACCACTCCCCTGATTCATACTGAGCAGCAAGAGCTGGGGATGGATCCCTGGTCTGGCCTGGCTTGAACTGGGTTATCTCCACAGAAACTGGATGTTGCCCCAGCAAAATCAGCCCTCATCAGCATTCCGATCTATCGCACAGCTGAGTAATCCTGTATTGATCAGGAACTGAGTGAACGAGTTTGAGCCCCACTATGGCAACTTGTGAAATTGAATTTAATAAAGCTAGTACTCTATGGGCTGGCACCAAACTGATTAACTGAAGGAAGGGAATCTGCTATTCTAATCCCACATTAAAGGGTTGATTGCGAAGTTGCCAGTGTGGCAAGTTAATTCCAATATAGATCAATGTGAGGTAGTGAATTTTGATGTAGCTCTTGGAAAATCAAGAATCTAAGTGGGTTGGAGGAGTAGATGGATCTCAAGGTAGTACAGATACACAAAAGCAGTGATGCAAGTTAATAAAACTTCTTTAAAAAAATTAATTTCTAGAGGGTTAGAATTGAAAAGCAGAAAGGTTATGGTAAAGTTTTATAAAATCTTGATTAGACCACACAGAGTGCTGTGCACAGCTCTACGTTACATAATGTAAAAAGGCTATAGAGGCAATGGAGAAGGTGCAAAAAAGATTTACAGAACCGAGAGGATGTAACTATTGAGAAACATTGAACAAGCTGAGAAACTTTTTCTTGAAAAGAGATGATGAGGGTGGCTTGGTAAGGCCTTTAATAATGAAAGGGGAGACACGGAGAAGATGCTTCCACATGTGGGAGACCAGAACGAGGGGCCATGAAGATAAGGCAGTCATTAATAAAAGAGAATTCAGGAGAAATTTGTTTACTCAGAGTATTGAGAATGGGGAACTTGCTAATACAAGGAGCAGTTGAGGCAAATAACATAGATGCATTTAAGAGGAATCTAGATAAGCATATGAGGGAGAGAGAATTGAGGATTTTGCTGACTGAATTAGATGAGGAAGAGTGGGAGGAGGCTCGAATGGAGTAGCATTGGTTGGGTTGAATGGCCTGTTTCCATGCTGTACATTCCATATAATGCTACATCCCAATGGGATGAAGATGAAAGTGATTTATCTAGGGACATGTGCCTGAAAGTGCACATGAAGCATGACTCACATACAGAGAATACCATCATCTTGAGTGAGGTACTGGAGGACGGGGCAGGACAACTGGAATCTGTGGAACCCCTATTTCAATGAGCATAAACCCCCTTAAGTGCTCTAGTCACTGTAAGAATGAGAATCCCTCATCACTAGGAGTTCCTGTATATTGACTGTATTCAATGTGATGAGGAATATGACAGGATGTTCTAGTTCATTACCGTTTCACAAACTGAAAACCACCCAAGATAAAATCTCAATTCAGTGGAGTTGTCGGTTTCATAGATCTGTGCAATTTATCATTAAGTCAGATCTTTGAGCCACACACACTACATACTGTTCCTGCCTTCCTTTCTGACAGCGCTGTGCTCCATCTGATAAGCTCACCATGTGTTAGTTCAAGCTTCCTGCAATTTTTATAACTTGGTCTCCACCCCCTACCTTTAAAACGTGTTGTTTTGAACTGAAAATTTACAGCCCAAAAGGAGGCTATTCGGCCATTCTTGTTAGATTGAGGGATATCCATGCTTGGGGAATGGAGGATGTTCCTCATGTAAGTGATACGCTCCCAGGCCAGGTACAGCACTGGTCAGATTTGGAATAAAGCTCCCTCTCCACACTGTCCCATAATGGCTATGCTGTCATAGTGGGTATCTTACTAGATTAGTAACCCAGAAGCCCTAGATACATGTGTTCTATTCCCACCAAGGCACCTGGGGAATTTAAATTCAGTTAATTGAATAAGTCTGGAATTAAAAAGCTAGCATCAGTAATGGTGACTATGATTCACCAATTCTCTTTGCTGGGGGTCTGTGATTGACTTTTAACTCCCTCTGAAATGGCATAGCAAAACACTCCCTTGCATGAAACTTATGCAAAAACTATAACTATACACATAACTAAAGCTGGCTGGACCATCCAGCAGAGACTGAGATTCTGGATGTGACAGACACACCATGCCCAGTCAGCATAGGAAAGTCCTCTTCACTAACATCTGGAGATCTGTGCAAAACTTGGGAAGAGCTGACCCCAAGACTTATCAAGTCCTGTCAATTTGACAGTCAAACTCACAGAATCATGCCTTTCAACCAAGGTCTGACACTCCTCCATCACCGTCCTTGGGGATGTCCAGTCCTACCGACCAAACGTATTGTGTTGCAGTTAACTGCTAGTTGTTAGCCTCTTGCCACTGAGTGAGAAGGTCCTGGTTCAAGTTCCACTGCAGAGACTCCACTGAAACTACCAGTGCAGAACTGAGGGAGTGCTACGCTATCAGAGGTTCCATCTTTCTGATGCGATGTTAAACCGAGGCCCCCTCAGATGAGCGTATTGGATCCCATGACTGTTTTAAGGAAAGAGCAGGGGAGTTCTGCCGGTTGTCCTGGGCCAATGTTATATTTCTCTCAGCCAACACCTAAAACAGCTTATCTGGCCATTATCACATTACTGGTTGTAGGAGTTTGCGGTGCACAAGTTGACAGCTGCTTTTCCTACATCACAACAGCGACTTCCTTTCAGAAACATACTTTATTGTCTGTAAAGCACTTTGAACATCCTATGGTTCTGAAAGGCGCTACAGAAATGCAAGTCTTTCTTACTTCCAGTATTTTCCCACTGTATCCTCTCGTGTTCGGTTTATCTTTTGATCTTGAATTTAGAACAGGGAGTTGCTACCCAGTCACAAACCACACAAAACTATATGATTGAATGCTGAAGTAAGATTCTTTATCGCTAATACTGTCCAGCTCTTCCTGTGACTCTTGCTTGAGTGTAGTCGATAGGAAGCGCTTCTTACCTCAACAGGAGATCTAACCGTGGGAGGATGATGTCGTCACACTTGATCTTTTCCACACTCAATTCCACAAGCCCTATTTTCTTGCAAGGGAGTTACTGGATCACAACAGAGATTGGGGGCAAGAACCCTTTTAGACATATGGGGCAGGTACTTTGATTGAGGACAACCTTACTTAAATTAGTGCACTGACATCAAACTGGGATTCTCCCATAAATAAATAGTTCTGTCGAAGGGTCATGAGGACTCGAAACGTCAACTCTTTTCTTCTCCGCCGATGCTGCCAGACCTGCTGAGTTTTTCCAGGTAATTCTGTTTTTGTTTGGGATTCTCCCATGCCTGGATCGCTCCAGTACTACAGCGGAGAGTGCGTTTCTTAGCCGACAGCGAGTGAGTCTGGTGTTTATATTATTGCAACATGCTCAGAGCATTCAATTTTCAAATTGGTGCAGCTTTTGCTACAAGTTCAATGTGAGGGGCAGGAAGTTTAGGGGGGGATGTGAGGAAAATCTTTCTTACTCAGAGGGTGGTGACAGTCTGGAATGTGCTGCCTGGGAGGGTGGTGGAAGCGGGTTGCCTCACATCCTTTAAAAAGTACCTGGATGAGCACTTGGCACATCATAACATTCAAGGCTATGGGCTAAGTGCTGGTAAATGGGATTAGATAGGTAGGTCAGGTGTTTCTCACGTGTCAGTGCAGACTCGATGGGCCCAAGGGCCTCTTCTGCACTGTGATTCTGTGAAGTGATTTTAAAATTGTGTGTTCTGGTAAAACTATCATTTTAACGCCATTTTTTTTCTGAGATTTTGAGATGTTTTAGCCTATGCTATGAGTGGTTGTGGGGTCCAAGGGGAGAATTGTTTATATCCGAGCTTTTAGAAGACAGCTAATACTTTGGGATAGAATTCTTGGCATCTGCAGTACTGAGTGTATACCAGAGAGACTTAACTCTGGCCTGAACATCACATGAGTTAATCTCAGCAGAAAAAAAGGCATTTAAATTTGAATGTGCTTTGTGAGGCAGTGTTTTTAAAGGCTAAATAAACTAAATAGACTAAAGTTGAGACAGTGGCTTTGCACGTGTTGTTTTGAAATAGACCCACCTCAATAAAAGGTTAACGCATGTGGTTCATTTGTGTGTTCATGGAGGAATAGCAGAGAAAATGAGTCAGGTTCTTGAATCTAATTGGTGATTTATCATGTGTCTGAAGTCACTTAAAAGAAATAAAAACACTCTATAGGTTTTGACGTGGTATTTCCTGGAAGGCAGTATCTCACTGTTTACACTTGCGCTGAAAATTTATTTTCTAGGAACCCACGTTTCTGTGAAGGCAGTGAAAATTGAAACATCCGTTACTTTGAAAAAAAGTTTGTTTGTATTTGTTGCCTCCAACCTGACCACCAGCTCAACGCAGATACTGACTCTCACTTGGGGGGGACAGTTCCTGAAGGTATTGACTCTCACTGGGGGACAGTTCCTGAAGGTGCTGACTCTCCCTGGGGGACAGTTCCTGAAGGTGCTGACTCTCCCTGGGGGACAGTTCCTGAAGGTGCTGACTCTCCCTGGGGGACAGTTCCTGAAGGTGCTGACTCTCACTGGGGGACAGTTCCTGAAGATGCTGACTCTCCCTGGGGGAACCGTTCCTGAAGGAGCTGATTCTCACTAGGGGACAGTTACTGAAGGTGCTGACTCACACTGGGGGACAGTTCCTGAAGGTGCTGACTCTCCCTGGGGGACAGTTCCTGAAGGTGCTGACTCTCCCTGGGGGACAGTTCCTGAAGGTGCTGACTCTCCCTGGGGGACAGTTCCTGAAGGTGCTGACTCTCACTGGGGGACAGTTCCTGAAGATGCTGACTCTCCCTGGGGGAACCGTTCCTGAAGGAGCTGATTCTCATTGGGGGACAGTTCCTGAAGGTGCTGCCTCTCACTGGGAGACAGACCCTGAAGGTGCTGACTCTCACTGGGGGGACAGTTCCTAAAGGTGCTGACTCTCACTAGGGGACAGTTCCTGAAGGTGCTGACTCTCCCTGGGAGGCAGTTCCTGAAGGTGCTGACTCTCCCTAGGGGACAGTTCCTGAAGGTGCTGACTCTCACTGGGAGACAGACCCTGAAGGTGCTGACTCTCACTGGGGGGACAGTTCCTGAAGGTGCTGACTCTCACTGGGGGACAGTTCCTGAAGGTGCTGCCTCTCACTGGGGGACAGTTCCTGAAGGTGCTGCCTCTCACTGGGGGACAGTTCCTGAAGGTGCTGCCTCTCACTGGGGGACAGTTCCTGAAGGTGCTGCCTCTCACTGGGGGACAGTTCCTGAAGGTGCTGCCTCTCACTGGGGGACAGTTCCTGAAGGTGCTGCCTCTCACTGGGGGACAGTTCCTGAAGGTGCTGCCTCTCACTGGGGGACAGTTCCTGAAGGTGCTGCCTCTCACTGGGGGACAGTTCCTGAAGGTGCTGACTCTCCCTGAGGGACAGTTCCTGAAGGTGCTGACTCTCACTGGGGGACAGTTCCTGAAGGTGCTGACTCTCACTGGGGGACAGTTCCTGAAGGTGCTGACTCTCCCTGGGGGACAGTTCCTGAAGGTGCTGACTCTCCCTGGGGGACAGTTCCTGAAAGTGCTGTAAATTTGGATAGCTGTTGGATTGTTTTAACTGCTGAGGTTTCTGGGTCTTGCTATTCAAGCCCATGTGTATACAGTGTTTTGCTCGCTGATATTTCCCAAATGAAAGATGCTTTGCAGATTCTGAAATTATGTGATTCACCCTTTTCTAAGCCTCTTGGGGGATAATGATTAATCCACATTTCCTGCCTTGCTTGCTATAACATTAATTCATAAATTCCATCTCCAGTTCCAGTTGCCTGAGATTGGGATAAAACAGAGCAGACCACCAATGCAGCAAGACAATATGTCAACAAATGGTAGCAAATTAAACATTCCATAGCACCTTCATTTCACCTAGCAAAAGCAAATTATTGTAATGAATGTATTCTTTAAAACCTGCACTATGATGGGCCTTCTCTCACATGTATCTCTCTGTTGTCACCTTCTGAGGAAGAATACTCCCAAGGGCTGCATTTCAACTCAGTGACGCAGTTCAGACTGACTCACATCATTGCTTTGTGTTCATGGAACAAAACAAAACGTTTGTGCAACATTTTTACACAAAGGCTGAACCTCCTCAACACTAGCACACAATATCAGAGCAGTCAAACACTTCTCATAGGCTGGGAAAGCCTCAGCTTTCATCTGTGGTCTATAGTCACCCCGAGTTCCTCTCCAAATTGCACACCATCCTGACTTGGAAATATATCACCATTCCTTCGCTGTCACTCGGTCAAAACCCTGGGCGCCCTCCGTAACAGCACAGTGGATGAAACTACACCACATGGATTGCAACAGCTTAAGAAGGTGGAGCACCACCACCTTCTTCTCAAGGGCAATTTGGGATAGGCAATAAATGCTGGCCTTGTCAGCAAGACCAACATCTCATGAATGAATAAGAAAAAAAGTCACGGTGTTTCTGGTTTGGGAAAGGCCGGAAGATTTTCCACACAGTCTCTGAGTAGAGACACGTGCTGATTGTGGGTGCGCAGGCATGCGCCTGAGTGAATGTGGGTCTGATTCTGCGTGTGCACATGTTCATTGTCAATTTCCAGGGTTTTAGTTTTAAGAAAAGGGTGCAAATATAAGTGAGGGGAAGTTGGTCTCAAAAGTAGCAGGTAAGTTGAAAGCAAATCCGTTTTTATATCGAGTATTCCTAAAACAAACTTGAAGCAGAGTGATGACCTAGAATTATTTACATAGCTCATGGACACTTTTTTTGGGACTGACCCACTAGGTTATTAATCTGAAATGACCAGCTTCAATACTAATATAAATTCTTACAGCACTTGGCCTCTACTGGAACACCAAGTCTGGACTAGTTAGGAGTCTGAGCTCTTTGTATATCCTGCATCGTGCACCAGTTAATGCATGTTCATGTGTGAAACTAATTGAAGTGTGCCCGATGTTACTGGGTGCTTGTCCTCCACTCATTCCCCATGCACCCAAAAGCTGAACTGCCTCGAAATCACTGGAATTATTAGTTGCCTGAATTTAAAATAAAAAAATTGTCTGACTTTAATTAATAATGCCTTTGCTGAACTTTTGATTTTCTCCTGCTCTGGAAGTGCAGACTTAGTGGGGCAATCGAGTTTAAACAAAACTGATGTTTGAAATTGTTCATCCCCTGAGAGCTGTAGCCTACTCACATGTTCCTTCGTTGTAGGTTGGGGCAGTTCAGGCCGTGAATTTTTCCATAAACCATTCCAGTTGTCTGCAAAGGTTTGTAGCTGATGGAGTTGAGGGTCAGCCTGCAGGATGTAACTTTTCCCTTCATGTCCAAGTAACATAATAGCACATCTGTGGAATCTTCAGTCTACTATTCCTGGAATATGTGTTTCTCAGTGTAATTTCTCTGGCGTCTGTTCTGTCTATTAAAGTAGATCATTTCCACATGTATTTTTTTGTTGTGTTCATTCAGCTGACTGCTGTTGGTACAGGGGATTGGAACACTCTCTTTGATTTCTGGCACCCAGCATCAACATCAGGCACCCCTAGTGCAGGTGCATAGTAAAGCTGCTGCAACCATGTGGAATGCCAGTTTCCCGCACCAGACATCCTATGCTCTCTCAGTTTGAGTGCTGAATTATAGGAAGTTTAATGCTTCACTGGAAACTGGGCTGAGACCTAGTTTGTTAGGGTTCCTTCAGTATATCCTCTATCTCAAAGTTCGTTCTTTATCTCTTTTTTGAACCTTTTCAATTCCTCTGTCAAACTCTTGGTCACATCTCTCAATATGGCTCAGTGTCTTTTTTTTAATCAATTTCTGGTCCCACTCACATATCCGCCCTATCTTTGCTGATGTATATCAGCTCCCCGTACCCCAATTTAAAATTCTCATCCTCACATTTAATTCTTGTTTGTGGCATCGCCCCATTCCATATCTGCATCCTACACCAGACCTATCTCTTTCTTTGGCTTGGTGTCTATTTTTTGTCTGATTGGAATGCCTGTGTTGTGTTCATATATAAATGCAGTTGTCCTCTTGTAAAGCATTATGCAGGTTTAATAAATGTGCTTACATAAATATAAATTCTGCTGTTGAGATTGCCAAATTCATTTCGCAACCGTTAAGCCAGTAATACGTAAAGAGAGAGTTTCAATTCATCAGTTTGGCCTGGATTTAAACCAAGGCCCCAGAGTTGAAGGTTTAATGTCTACTTCATTGTGTCACCCACCTCCCAAGTTTCTATATTTTATGTGTTGCCCCTATAGCACTGAATGAAATTCTTGATGCTGCTGAAACTCAGCTTTTCCTTAACGTTTGCACCTTGGCAGCTCCCCATATGGATCAGTGTATCTCTCTCCACCACCAGATACAAGTTGGAGACGGTAAGTCAATTCATGATTCCATGTTTGTTGTGATGCCTTTTATATCGGAAATTCTCTTATAAATTTTTCAATCCTGCACCAAGTTGTTACTGTGTTGAATTTGCACCGACGAATGCTCCTTAATTCTGAATGAGACTTGAGAGGTTAACTGCCGGGGCTGATGCAGAAACAAGTTATTGCTGGGACTTGATTTGAAGACTGTGCTAGAGACAGATATCAGTGTGAGAAGGTTAAGGAGAGATTTAACAGGGGTGTTTAAAATTATGAGAAAGTTTGATAGATTGGACAAGGAGAAACTGTTTCCACTGGCAGGACAAATGTTAACCAGAGGACACATTTAAAATAATTGTCCAAAAAAAAGAGGGAAGTGAGAGTTTTTATTTACACAGCGAATTTAATCTGGAATGTGCTGCCTGAAAAAGCAATGGAAACAAATTCATTAACTTTCAAAAGTGAATTTGATAATAACTTGAAAATAAAAATACTGCAGGGCTAAGGAGAAAGAACAGAGCAGTGGGACTAATTGGATAGTTCTTTCAAAGAGCTGGCATGGCCACCTCCTCTGCTGTATTATTGTACAGAAGACAGAAGAGGAATGTTCATTTATTACAGTGTTTATTCAGTGAAGTTTCTCAAACCAACACTTGTGCCGGTGTGCTGCTGATTTGTGCCAAGTGTTAAATTTGGGGATTATTTATTTCTGCCAGCAACTTCATCTGTTTCTTGCTGGGGACCGCTTCAACTAACTCACTCTGGCACCTCACTGAAGTGGCCATTTTCCATATAAGACACAGTGAGAGTGGGTCAACTTTAAGATTAAAGGAATAAAAAATCTGCTGCGTAACCGGAATTTGCACCATTGTAGGAAGGTTAACTGTACAGTGTAACTAACCCACTCTTAAACCACCTCGAACACAAGAGGAATAGTACAAAATCAGAATTTGCTCAAACACATGAAAGTTTTCCACAAACGGAGGTTGGAGTTGCATTGAGTAGCTCAATGCTACAAGGATGAACATAAGCCTGATTTGGATTGACCATACAGTGAAACTTCAGAACTGTAAATTTCAGCTCAGCCCTGAATATTTTATGTTCTAATTCATTGCTGAATGCACATTGCAAAACCTGTGTCAAAGGCAGTCCGACTCTGTGGGAACGCAGCCGAGGAAGGTACAGCCCAATGTAGCACTGGCCCTTTACAGAGCAAAGCAAGACCGCAGACCTGTGCTGCCCTTTGAGGGTTCTTCCTCAAGTTGCTTGCAGTACTTGGGACTACTTGAGTTACGGTGCTCCTGTAATCTTCGGTTAATGAAAGTTCTGGAATGTCAGGAAAGTAACAATATTTAAAATGGGAAAAGGATATTGGGCTGAGTGACATCTTTGACATCGCCCTAGCTTCCTATTATACCATTCGATCCTTTCATTCTCTTGGAGCACGTTGAATTGCTTCTTGAGCCCGCATTAAAAGCCTATTTCTCAACATTTATTCTGCAACTCGATTGACCTTTGGGTGAAATAGTTTTTATTGATCTCTCTTCATATTCCTGACTTCCTCATTTCTGGCTTGTGTCCCTAATGCCCTCTTCACTGGGAAGAATAACGATGAAAAACACTAATGGGTCACCTCACCATCTCCTTTATCCCAAAGAGAACAAACCTGTCTTTCTTAGACATAAATAAATTCCCGAGACCTTGAATAACCCTTGTCTACTACCAACTCCCTTGAGAGATTCTCGCAATCATGTGCCCAGACATGTTGACAGTCTAGTTTTAAACTTGGGTGTGTTAGCTTGTTTTCAGTTGGTAGTATTCTTGCCTCTGAGTCAGAAGATTCATACTCCAGGATTGGAGCACACACTCCAGGCCTGAGAGCAGTACTGAGAGCATGTATCTTTGTCAAAGATGCCATTATATGGAAATGCTAAACTACATAGACTTGGCAGTGTTAGAACAATAGAGAGTTCTCTCAATGTCCGAGCTGACAATCGTCTCTCTATGTTAACTGGTTATTAATCCGGCTGCTGTCTATAGGATCTAGATTTGCAGAAAAGGCTATTTTTTTGTGATTTCCTGTATTACAACGGCCATTGCATGTTTAAGTAATTCATTCTGTGTGAAGTGCTGTAAGATGTTTCTGAGGTGTGATTATGGGGCTCACACAAATGTAAGCCCAATTTTCTTTAATTCCTCACCCCCACCATTTCCTATAAATTGAGGGATTTGTTCCATAAAGGAAAGCTAAATAGGTTTCAGAAGGGTTTCTTCCCTGTTTATGTGCTAATTTAGTTGATTTCAGCTGTGGTGCTGCATTTAGGCTTTTTTTTAATTCATTCATGAGATGTGGGTCTCATGGGCAATAAATACTGGCCTTGCTAATACCTAATCGCCCTTGAGAAGGTGGTGGTGAGCTACTTTATGGAGCCGCTGCAGTCCATCTGGTGTAGGTACACCAGCAGTGTTTTTCGGGAGTTCCAGGATTTGGGCCCAGTGTCCTGGTCTCGGGAAGAGGCTGAGGGCTCACGATCTCGATTGTTAGGAAGTGCATGTGTGTGAACATTGGTTGAGAAATGGACTGGGTAAATTTCAGGTTCCTCCAGCACAGCCAAGCCACTTGCAGACATTCAGTGTCACGTGGATCATCACTTGAGTGTGATATACAGTTGGGGGGTCAGGGTGGGAGGGTGGCAAGGGGTTATCTAGTGGGACTGTATCCCAGCCTCTGCTCGAAGGAAGGAGGATATTGGGCAGAAAATTGAAACTCACGATTACCAAGTGCAATGTGAACTTTGCACATGCCCTTGGTCCCAGTCTTGATCTTTGGGCACCCACACTGCATTGTGTAGCCAAGCCCCTGTAACAAACTCGTGGGAACTGGCAAAGTGATTCTTCTCAGGGGTTCATGATGTCGAGAGCTGAGCTGCTTCTGGTACCAGAAATAAGACAAAAAAAATCTGAAACCAGAGGTCTGTGCGTTTGTACATCTGCCAGTTTGGTTTGAGCACCAGCCATTCCTTGTGTAAATATGTAATAATATTTGTACAGTCTGTTTTTATTGTAAATGTGCACTTTAGTTTAAGAAATGCTCATTCTCATTTTATTTTACTTAACACTGTCTTCTTCCTTCATTTTAAAAAAAAAAATTCCATGAATAACATGAATCTTGCTGGTTACTAACTCCTGTTAACCAGAGTCTGCCAAGGAAATTCTGTGCTTGTTAAGACTTAAGCTTGTGCTAACTACTATTAACAAACTTGATCTCAGCTCGATGCTCAGTGTGGTGTGACATGATTCCACTAGGGTTTCAGTGAGATATGTTTATGCAAAGCCGTTTGATTTCAGTGTAATCCTCCCCTACCACCACCACATCCTGCCCACCACTACCACTCTCAAGCTTTTAAATACCCTCCCTGTCAGATATATAGAGGAAGGCTGGGCAAAGCAATGCACAAATCATTGATCAGATCCAGGCTGGAGAGAGGCAGTGTAGGAATATTCACCGTGATGCTCTGTGTCACAAAGAATAGGAATCCAAGTGGGTTGTGTGATCGCAGTACATAAAACATAGCCTACCAAGGTGAGAAGAATCCTCTGCTCTGACTGCAATGGCCTCACAGTGTGGATGAGATCAATGCAAGACACAGACACATAAACTAAAATCCTACATAAAACTATTTACAAAAATATTCATTTTCCTATCATTACACTTGTCCGATTTGCCTGTTGTAGCGAGGTTAAGAGTGAAGACCCAGGACATAACTAAATTTGGCTGATCCTGTGATGCTTGCCATTGGCAGCTAAGTTTTAGAATGTAGTCTTTTCATACATCCCTCTCTCTCTCTCTGGTTGTGTGTGTGTGTGTGTGTGTGTGTGTGTGTGTGTGTGTGTGTGTGTGTGTGTGTGTGTGTGTCCCTTTCTCTATGCTAGCAGGTTATGAAATCTGAGCAGTATTTATCAGAATTTTTCTGAAGCTTTTTTTTAAAGTTAGTCTTTCCCCTCTTGTGAATTTTGATCATTTCCTGCTCCTTAGTTAATTCCACACCCCAGATGTGCCTGTGTTCAGATGAGTACAGAGTAAGGTGCTGACGCTCAAGTGCAATACTGACGGAATGCTGCACTGTCAGGTGCCGTCTTTTGGATTAGACGTAAAGCCCCATCTGCCCTCTTAAACAGATGCAAAAGATCCCATGGGGCTTTTTCAAATAAGAACCGAGGAGTTCTCTCTGATATCCTGGCCAGTACTTTTTCTGCTCAAACAACATGAAACAGATTATCTGACCATTATTACATTGCACACAGCAAAATCCAGCAGATTAGCTTCCGACAACAGTAACTGCACTTCAGAAATTAATTCATTGGCTTTAAAGCATTTTGTGATGTCGTGAGGTCATGAAAGGTGCTATATAAATTCTAGTCTTTCTTTTAAAATATATGTGGGGAGCACATAAGAGGCAATGGCTTCTAGACATCTGATTACCCCCCCACATTCTTTTGTAATGTTTGGGCAGCCAGTTGGTCATTGGATCCTGCGTGGTGCCCACATGCCTTAGCAGAATACTTACCCAAAATTGTGAGGACTCTGACTATCATTAACCCACAATCGGCAGGTAGTTATGAACAGGGAGTAAGTTCTGTGTAACAAAAAGGACGTTTAAAACCAACAACAAATAGTTTGGCCATTTTGACATTTGGTATTTCTGAATTGAGGCCAAGCCCATTTGGATTCATGCCTGACCCACCAACCCAGCCCGATTCCACGGTTCACGTCAAGGAATGGAACATTTCCCATTCCAGATCCAGAGTAAAGAGTTGGAGTGCAGCACCCTGTACAATATGCCCTGCAAACACTCCCAGGACAGGTACAGCATGGGGTTAGATACAGAGTAAAGCTCCCTCTTCACTGTCCCCATCAAACACTCACAGGACAGGTACAGCATGGGGTTAGATACAGAGTAAAGCTTGCTTTACACTGTCCTCATCAAACACTCCCAGGACAGGTACAGCACAGGGTTAGATACAGAGTAAAGCTCCCTCTACACTGTCCCCATCAAACACTCCCAGGACAGGTACAGCACGGGGTTAGATACAGAGTAAAGCTCCCTCTACACTGTTCCCATCAAACACTCCCAGGACAGGTACAGCACAGGGTTAGATACAGAGTAAAGCTCCCTTTACACTTTCCCCATCAAACACTCCCAGGACAGGTACAGCACGGGGTTAGATACAGAGTAAAGCTCCCTCTACACTGTCCCCATCAAACACTCCCAGGACAGGTACAGCATGGGGTTAGATACAGAGTAAAGCTTGCTTTACACTGTCCCCATCAAACACTCCCAGGGCAGGTACAGCATGGGGTTAGACACAGAGTAAAGCTTGCTTTACATTGTCTTCATCAAAAACTCCCAGGACAGGTACAGCACTGGATTAGATACAGAGTAAAGCTCCCTCTACACTGTCCCCATAAAACACTCCCAGAACAGGTACAGCGCGGGGTTAGATACAGAGTAAAGCTCTCTCTGCGCTGTCTCCATTCGAGGGCAGGTAAAGCATTGGGTAGCATTTATCGATTTCCAACAACACCATTCACATGTGTTCCCTCTCTCAGTGGCCACTGTTAAAAAGCAACTGTTGTAGTCAGGATTCAACATGTGATGCCCATGTGGTTGAACAGCTCACTGTATAGGCTCTAGTGGTTGCCTCCCCTGGAGTTAATGTTACTTGTGATTAGGAAAGGGGTGGGGGCAAGGGGGCACATTGTCGACGAGGTAACATTGTTCAAAAAGTAAGGTGAGTATGGGTGGCTCCGATGATCCTTTCCACCTTTCTGACTATGTGGTCATTTATGCTAAGTACTAGAGGGTGGGTCTGTAACCCGGAAGAGCCAGCATCTTCAGGAAAGGGAGGAACTGATTTCAATAGGCTCAGAGTGAAGCTAACACTCGGTGTTTGTATCAAGTCACCTCATGCCTTGGTCTCTCCAGTTTACCGGACCAGTACAGTTTGGATGTTGTACTAACATTCCTCCCTAAAACAAATCACATCTGGTGGTATCATTTCTTTCGCTATTTCTCCCTTCGCTCCTGATAACCATAGACTGCACTAGATTGCTGCTGTCTCCCGTTTTCTCTCTGTGTGTCTCTCTCTCACTAACGCACTCCTATGTGGAGAGTCAAAGTGAATCAAGACCTCTCTGTTTTGTCCTTTTTTTTTTTTGCTTTGTGAAGGAGCATCCTGCCATGGGGAAACGAGGAGAAACCGCCTGGATTGAGACTGATCTCGGCCCTCAGCAGGTGACACGTTTTCACAATCTTACTCCTGAACAGGGCTCTCTCTCACTGCCTTTAGAATTATGACCTGCATTTTTCAGGAGGGTTTTCTGCAATCCCAGTTCCGGGTTATTAAGGA
Organism: Carcharodon carcharias; assembly: GCF_017639515.1. Taxonomy (NCBI): domain Eukaryota; kingdom Metazoa; phylum Chordata; class Chondrichthyes; order Lamniformes; family Lamnidae; genus Carcharodon; species Carcharodon carcharias. The sequence goes on from NC_054498.1 coordinate 4,928,316, forward strand.
CTGTGCTCCTAGTAATCAGCAGACCTCTATCATATCAATGGTGTGTTACTTTTACTTCTCGTCCACCGGCACTCCCAATTTTCTTTATTCCCCCCACCCCTTCCCGGTCGCCTACCAATACCCATTCTGCCGCCAAATGGTGCTGTTCAGACCAGCAAGGGTCTCCTCAATGTCCTCGGGTGACTTTCTAAATACTTGAGATTTTGTTAAAGACTTTGATTCATCACCATTGTTCAGTGAACACGACTCGTGAGATTGAGCAGGCGGAATGGGGAGGGAGAGAAAAAGAGGCTATTCTCCCTTCAGTCCATCTGAGTTATGTTTAATAACTCAAAAATAGCGTGTCGTTAATAAAATCCCAAGTGTTGACAGCACTGCTTCCTCACGCGTTTGAGAGGCTCCTAGTTCTTAGGCAAGGCAGTAATGAATTTGGAAATTTAGAGGCACATGGTCGGATGGGTTAGTCCTGTTGTCATGGTGTCCTGTCGGTGCTGTGTCTGCTCTACTGTAATAAGGACAGAAATCAATAGCTTACTGTACTTACAGCTGTGATGGAACAAGACCAGAGTTGGATTTATAGCAACAAATTTAGTTTGTGAGCTGTCTGTGGACCTGATTAGTTTTCAGTAACAAAATAAATAAATTAGAATAATTAATTGCAGCCTTAACAAATTCTCACTGCCCCCAATAGTGAAACAGTTCACTGATGGACAAAGTGAAATGTGTTTACTTTAAAAAAAAAATCTGCTGGAAGAGTTTTCGATGTGGTCGTTATTTATGACTTAATCATTGTAGTGTTTGGGAGGATTATTATTCCCCCAACATCTTATGTTCTCTGCTACCTGTTACCCAAATAGACCTGTCTACAGTGGCCTCCCTCCTCATTGTCAGCTGTGGCTCAGTGGGTAAAGCTCGTGCTTCTGAGTCAGGAGGTCATGGGTTCCAGTCCCACTCCAGCTACTTGAGCACAAGTACCTAAGCTGACACTTCCAGTACAGCATTGAGGGACTGTTGCACTGTCTGAGGGGTTTATTTCCTCTCTTGGTGTCTCAGTAAAAGATCCAATGGCACTATTTCAAAGAAGAGCAGTTCCCTATGTCCTTGTCTTTATTTATTCCTTACTCAACATCACTTAAAAAAGCAGATTCATTATTACGCTGCTGTGGGAACTCGCTGTGTGCATATTTACTGTCACAACTCCTATACTGCAACATTATCTACGTTTTGAAAGCACTTCAAGCACTTTGGGATGTCCTGAGGTGATGAAAGTCTCCATATAAATGCCTAGTCTTTTTTAATTTATTTTCTTTCACTCACACTCTCCTCATCACTTCAACAGGACAAACTCTGACTCTGCTCTGCATACCAGTGCTCTGAATCCCAGTCCGCAAGATGCCTTCATGGGAGGGAACCAGTTGTTTCCACAGCAGGATCGGCGGCCTGGTGAGGTCTTGCAGAATTTCTTCTGGCAGCCTGAAATATTAAAAGCGGTCAGAGTTCGGAGGGGGGAAGATTGAGTCAGTTGGGTTTAGACTCTCTGGCGTTGAGAAGAATGAGAGGTGATCTCATCGAAACGTACAAAATTCTTTGAGGGCTTGATAAGGTAAATGCTTGAGAGGCTGTTTACCCCCCTGGCTGGAGAATCTAGAATAAGGCGACATAGCCTCAGGATGAGGGACAGCCATTTGGGCCTGAGATGAGGAGAAATTTCTTTGAGGTGTGTGAAGCTTGGAATTCTGTACCCCAGAGGGTTGTGGATGCTCAGTCATTAAATGTATTCAGGATAGAGATTGGTAGCTTTTTGGACACTTAAGGGAATCAAGGAATATGGGGGTGATGGGGACGGGTGCGAACAGAGTGAGAAAGTTGAACTAAATGATCAGCTTTGATTATATTGAATGGCAGAGCCGGCCCTAGGAGCCATATAGCCCACTCCTGCTCCTGTTTCTATCAATCCTGCTTGTAGTCTGCTGGTCCTCCTGTGCGTGGTTATCTGGTGATGGTTGGGTTGAATGTGGCTGTGATGCTTTTCATGGTGGAATAACCTGGCACCAATCATTGTTCGGGTTGGCACATGAAGAATGGTGAGCTACCAGTGGACCATGAAATTATTCCCAGGTTGGGTGTTGTAGGGTGAAAAGGGCCGTCAAAAGAGAATTTTAACAAAACATTTTTGTTTTTTTTAGCCCAGTGGTTGTAGTAAAATTTGTAATTTTTTAAGCTTCAGAAAGGTAAAATTGTCACTGGGATTTATCTTATTGAAATGATGAAACTCAACTGCTTTATCACTGCTTTCCGGTTGGTGACACACTCAGTTATGTGATTGTGTTCTCTTTGTTTTTGCAGTAAACTACTGCGATGAGATGGACAGTCTGGGGGAAGGTGAGTTCAAATAGACCTTGGTTTGTTTTGTTGAAAGTTCGTGTGCAGCCTGAAGTTATTTCAGTAATTGGAAATATTGCAAAGGAGTCTATGTCCAGGACCTGAGGCTATTGAGACGGTTAATTCCCAGTTTAACTCATGGGCCATGACTTTAATCTGTCCTGTCACTAGATATCGGGGTAATTAAGAACTTGGGACATGTAACCTGCTCATTTAAGAGGAATGTGTTATGGGGAGTTGGTACAATTGATATACAGTGAGGATAAAATCCAATAGCTGGAGGTCCTTCGTCTGAATCCATCTTGTTACCAATAAGTGGAGTAAACATGTCTCTTGTCCTCAGTCAAAATAATAAAGGTTGTCACTGGTCATTTTGCCTACACACTAATATCCACCACATTTCAAAAAGAATGGTATGTTTCTATGCTGTAGGCTTGGTATAAGATTTTTTGGGCAGGGTACAGGAGAGTTGTCAGTACTCTTGGATCCATAGCTTAGCAAAGGGGCAGAACTTTCAGAGGAAAAGGGGAAATTTTATGTCAAAAATTCAGTTGATGACTAGTGGCCATCCGCCTACATCGAGCAGCCACCTTCCGAACTCAGGTTTTCCCTTGTAACTAGAAACTTTTAACAGAGCAATCCCTGGCAGTCCCAAATTACCTTCCTGTCAAATTGCAGCTGTGATCTACCAGGTCCCTTTAAGTTGAGCTCTCATCATTTATCCACGTTGCATTCAGGGAAGTTTTGTGTTCTTGAAACTGGAAAGTTTTCACCTTTTAAAAATTTTTTTTTTGTGCGTGTGACACTGTCAATTAGTTATGAAAGGGACACTGATATACTTAGAGGCGTTCTCTCAAAGTCTAAGCTTTCTTCTTCATCCAGAATGAAATATCAACATGACATTAAACAGAGCCTGGGCTCCCAGTTAATCGATAATAGTGATCGATTAATTATTTCAGTAATCGATTCAATGTTCGATTATGAAATGGTTTCATATTATCCTAATCACTTACTTTTGTTTTATTTTTGTTTCCGATCTTAATTTTCACCATCCTCATTGCATTATTAATAGATTACTGCTTTTTATTCAGTCTTTTCATTCCCGGTCCTGACAAATGAAGACAGTCTCTTAAAGCTGAACAAACCTTTACCAAAACAGCTATGGGAAGCAACGAAGGTGAGTGGCAGATTGCAGCATAACTGGTTTTAACAAACACATAATCACTGCTTCAATTTTCTGCATCTTTATTTTGGAATCCACAATTCCATGCTCTATTTGTGTAGCCGTTCCCACTCAATGCTGACTCCTCAGCTATGACAAGGCTCAAATTTTAGACGAATCATATTTGGGAAATTCAGATTTTCTTTTTTCATTATGTGGGAAAGCACCAGTTTTAGTTCTGCTATTAAGGGTTACAAACATGACCTAATAATGTCTGTGCTGAGCAACTGCGAATTAAATGGTTGTTTTTATCCACGCCCCCCTCTTCCGCCACCTGCCACCCCCACAACCCCCCAGGTCTGTGGCGGACATCCCAGGTGAAGGTCCAGATTGCTGGACGTCACTTGGGTTGAGAAGAATTGGAGAGAAGGCGATTAAGTGACACCAAGTGCGGGTTTTAACAGGTTGTAAAATGTCGGAGAGAGGAAAAGGTGGCAGGGAAGGAGTTTCAGTTTTGAGACCCTGAGAACAAATGAATTGGAGATAAGTCTTGATTACAGTGCATTGAGGATGAAGGGAGCATGGGACAGAGGATCTGGGGCTGGGAGGGGGACAAGAGGAATTGTAACTATATTATTGATTAAATAGAAAGGGAGATGAGAAGGACTGTGGTGCAGGCAGAGAGTGGAGGCCAGAGATGAGGAAAGAATCACTTACCTGTCAACTAACTTACTTTTTATCAGTTAAGGGTATTACTGGAAGTGGACCAAAGGCAGGAAAATGGGGTTGAGTGACGGATCAGCTAGGATCTAATTGAACAGCAGAACAGACTCGATGGGCTGAATGGCATCATCTCGTTCCTATATTCCAAAAGTGTTGGCTGTACTACCCTCCAGGAATATCGTGTAGCAAACTTTACGAGAGTTTGAAAATGTCGAGGGAATTAGAAGTGTTGGACAAAAGCAGAGACCAGTTGTTTGCAGATAGCTTCAGCAACCAATGCAAAATGTGAAATTTGAAAAGATTTACAGATAAATCACAAAAAAATCTTGGAACTCTACGGGCACAGAGAGAAATGTTGGCCTATCCTCCACTTTGTACAGGTGCAAACTGACCTGCTATGTGTTTCCAACCTTTTCTGTTATGATTTCAGATTTTCACCAATGTGTGTGTGTTTTATTTGCTGCTTCCCCTGTCTTGTTTCTGATTCTAACCCAAGCTCTGTCCAGTGTTATTTCCCCTATTTAAAGTGCATTAACAAAAGGACCCTGAGCAAGAATTTATGCAGGTCCAAGTGCACCTCAAGTGCATGCTGCTTTCTTAGTTGATTAACTGAAGTTAGGACTAGCAGACAGTATATCTTTTTCCCTTGCGCCTTCTACATGCAGGTGTTGGTTTCTTCTCCATTGTGGCTAAAATGTTGAACTGGTGAAGCTCCTCTCAAAAACCTTGAGCACCCAAGGTGATACGGATTTTTTTTTTTACTTACTCTGTTCCTCAGGTTCAGTCCTTGTTGTCACGTCCCAAGTCCTGTGAAGTCCCTGGCATCAGGTGAGTCGATTTGGTCTCATTGGGATTAGGCTTGCTATGTTCCCTGAAACAGAATGGCAGGTGATTCCTGTCATCAGTGAGTGAGTGGGTGTAGGATCTTGCTGTGTTTAAATGGTCATTGTGTTTGGCTTCACTGCAAAAATAATTCATATGCTCTGTACTTTGAGGTGCAATGAGATACTGCACTGATGTAAGGGTTTTGCTATGAAATCCTCACCCAGTATCTCTCCACTTTCCACCCGTAAGATAAAGTGTGACCTGTGCTGCAACACACCTGAGGCTAATGAAGGCAACTATCGGAGGCCACTAGGAGCTGATTTGCCACCTGTGACCTGAATTCGATTTCGGAAACCTCATGGCCCAGTGTCACCACACTGTGAGAAGACATGATGCTGAACAGGCCTCACGTTGTCACAAATTACTATCCTATCACTTAAGTTCAATAAAAGTCTTTCCATAATAGCCAGTACAATCATTATATTTTTGTTTAAAACAATCTGTGCCATATTTATTTTTGCAGTGCGATTTGTTATAATATCTGTTTTGGATGCGTTGTTGTTGGTGATGATTTTTATTTCAATAGATTTGTGTTAAGTCCCATTCTCTGACTTGAATGTATAATGTAGGCTAACACCACAGCGCCATACTGAGGGTATACTGTATTGATGGAAAGGATGTACTGCCTGAACCAAATACAAATCAGCTGCTCAGTTGCCTTTCTGACGGCGACACTTTGCTGCTGAAATAGTTATGTAGGCACTTCACTGAAAATGTAACTCATATGTGAAGTGCATTCAGATGTGATAAAATGCCACAAAAATGCAAGCATTTTGATTTAAACTTGGCATAATTGTGTTTTGATTCCCTCCTCCAAGTATCTATCCATCCCCAGACCAGAATGTCGGGTTGTCACACTTTCAAGGGTCACTAAACACAGGAGGCTCTCTACCCGACCTCACAAACCTTCACTTCCCATCACCTCTGCCAATCCCTTTGGACCCCGAGGACAGTACCTTCCCCAACATCAGCGGAGGCAACAGCACCAGCAACCTGGCTGCCACCATGACACACCTGGGCATCAGCAGCTCTCCAGGTGAGGGAACTGTTTGTGCAGAGGGGTATGATTGATGCTACTTTTACGAGCCATTTTTAATTGTTTTTCTTATCTGTTGGGGAGCAACGCTTGGGTGATGGCATGCCTGACTTTTGAAAGCCACGAAGTGTGTTGACTAGCTCAGGTATTAGTTGGGATTTGCCTACAAGCAGAACTATTCACACGTAACCATCCCAAGGTACGACGAATAAAGGCACCACTTTCCATAACTGACTAGGAAGGACCTGGTTCAGTTCCAGACAGGAGAATAATCCTGTCAACATTATTGACCTACAAAGCTGCTGGGTAGGGAGCACGACAATGTTCAGCCTGGGATCGTACCCCTTATCCTGGGTAATTCCTGGAAACTGACCATGGGTGAATGTTGCGGGGAAGGTGCAGGAAACCGGCAGCATTCCCCACCTAAATTGGGCAGCCTGACATCCAGCCATGATGAGCAACAGCTTCACCGGGGGCCACCAGACCCGAGTCCCATCAGTCAGAGGCTGTGTAAGATATCACAGCCTTGCCGACTGGCCACAAACCAGCCTTACCCAGCACAGGTCACTGGTGAGATTCCCCAGTACCCCCTCAGTGGGAGCTCGGGAACAGTGAGGGTGATCCTAGTACCTGTACTGCCAGCTAATTCAGCACACAGAGGATTCAACCTGGAACCTTGCAGTTGTATAGGAATTTCTTATGATCATATTCAATTCCACATTGAGAATATGCTTACCAAGTTGGTGAGTGGAGTTAATGTAGATGTGTTCTTGTCTCGTGCAACCATATTTACTGAAACGTTTAGAATTCTACAGCTCAGAAGATGGTAATTCAGCCCATCATGCTTGGGCCAGCCCTTTGAAAGAACAATCCAATTAGTCCCATTCCTCCCTAGCTCTCTGCCCAAAGCCCTACAGACCCTTCCTTTTTCAGCATTATACAACTCCCCTTTGAAAGTTAGACTCATAGACGTTTCCAGCACAGAAGGAGGCCATTCGGCCCATCGTGCCTGCGCCGGTCACCAAAGATCTAACTACACTAATCCCATTTTCCAGCTCTTGGCCCATAGCCGTGGGCCAAGGCAGTGCGTTTCAGATCCTGGTGAGCTTATGATTAAAACCATTTCAGTTTTTTGACTCTTCCCCTTTTTCTAGGCCTGTCCACTTCTTTGCACAGCTCTCTGAGTAACCCATCAATACAGGCTTCACTCAGCAACTCAGTGCTGCAGTCCTCTTTAAACAACCACTCCCTCAGCAACCCCTCCATCCACTCCTCACTACGGTCATCACTGAGCAACCCGTCCATACCAACCGCCTTGAAGAGCTCGCCACGGCGACGGCAGACGCCGGTCAGCCCGCTGACCCTCTCGCCAGGGATGGAACCTCGAAGGCTGCTGAGCAAACAGTTCTCACCAACAATGTCACCGACGCTGTCTTCAATTGCACAGGTAAGAGTGATAAACTCCTTCCAAATGTGTCTCAGTGGGTGCAGTTATATTCTGGTAATAGGAGGTTTCCACGTTGGTGCAGGGGTTTGCAGTTGCCAGTGTGTTTCTGCCGGCTCTGGCTCACTGAACCATTCATGTGCCCAGCCCTGTCTTGTCAGTGGCCTAGACGGCTGAACAGGGGAAGAGGAGAGACACATCGTTCTCATTTATGCTGCCAGTTTGGAAACAGGTATCACCACAACATCACGATTGGCTTGTGGGGGAAGGGATGCTGTGTACAGCTTTCCCTGCAAATGGACTGGGAGAGAAGTCAGCTGTTTCTGTCCCCAAAACGCACACTAAATCTGCTGCTTGGTTCACAGGGAGTTGCCTTGGATACGAGTAATATGACAATGGAGCACCTACCACCTTATCCCCTCTATCAGCAACTCCACCAGTCCCAGCAGAAGGTGCAGCAACCACAGCATCTACAGGGCCAGTCGTCAATGTCTCCTCTTCATCACCTCTCTCAACCATCGACAATAGAGCTGCACTCTCCCACTGTAAGTGATCAGTCATTGAATATTACAGTGGATATATATTTTATATATAGATAGATATAGATTATGTCTGTGTCTGTGGGAGGTGCCCAGAACTGCTCTCAGTACTCCAGGTGTTGTCTAACCAGGCCTTTGTATAACTGAAGCATGGCTTCTACCCCCTTGTCTTCTAGTCCTTGAGATATAAAGGCCAGCTTTCCATTAACCTCTTATTGTCTATGATATTTTAATGATTTAGGTACCTGAGCCCCCAAATCTGTGTCCCCACTGCTTCTAGCTTTTCACCATTTAGAAAGTACCCAGTCCCATCCTTTCAAGTTCCATACTTTGCCTGTATTGAAATCCATTCGCCACTATTCTGTCAGTTCACTTAACCTATTAATAACTCTGTTGTCATACATGCTGCTGAGGTGACACAACTGTAAATCAGCGCATGGATTATTTTACAAACAAATGAGTAATTTAAAGCTTTCATAGTGTGAACAGTGAAATTAGTACATTCTTCATTTTATGGAGAAAGAATAGTGGCAACAACTTGCATTTATATAGTACCTTTTGGGTAGTAAAACATCCCAAGGCTTTTCACAGGTGTGATTATCAAACAAAAATATGGCACTAAGCCATATAAAGGGGTATAAAAGCTTGGTGAAAGAGGTGGATGATGAGGCGCTTCTTAATAGGATAGAGAAGCAGAGAGGTTTAGAGGGAGAATTCCAGAGCTTAGGGCCCAGGCTGCTGAAGGCATGGATGCCAATGGTGGAACGATTAAAATCGGGGATGCGCCAGAGGGCAGAATTGGAGATGTGCAGGGATTTGAGTGGGCTGTAAGACTGGATGAGGTTACAGAGATGGGGAGGAACCTGAGAACTTATCATGAGGCAGCATTACTGACACCCTAATCAGAGCCTCACTTTCAAGCTGTTATTCTAATCTAGCTGGTTCAGATTTAAAGTGCAAACAAATTTCTGCTGCTGTCTGACCATCTCATAGCTCAACTTCTGTGTGGAAGACTGAAAACTCTCAATCATCAGCTTTAAGTCAAGTGTTTTGGCTCAGCCAATAGTCAGCAGGCTGAATGAGAAGACACTTTCAGCATGCACAATTTGTTTCAGCTAAGCCCCCTGCTGGGCGAATGGAATAAGACAACTCCTGGATTCCTGTTTGTCAGAAAGGAATCTGGAATGAAATAGATTGTACAATCGCTCTTATGTTTACTAATTAAAATCCCAAATTATAATAGTAACTAGGCTAAATCTATCTGCTCAGTGTTAAGAAAGCCAGCTGGATTTGACATTACCTGAACTGATTTTTATTTGTTTATAATGTTTAGGTAATAGAGGTAATGAGCAAATTTTTACAGTACTATTTACACAAAATAACCTGAATTATGTTACATTAACACAGGAGTGGATTTAATGAAATATTATTTAAAGCTTTTTGCACAAACTGTTCTTTATCTCCACTTTGTTCACTTTGACAGAATGACACAATGGATAACATCTTCAGTGATCCCTATTTTGAGCAGCACTTGGTTGCCAGACAGGCCAAACCTTTGTCACAGCAGGTATGGAAGTTTGCCATCAGCAGACCTATGGAGATCCACAGTCTAGCGATGTCAGAATGTGATCGGGTTATGGTATGCTCATTATTTTACACGGTTGTGTGTCTTCATGATCAGAGCGTGATGTGATCCCCTCAGCCTTCATCTCAACCAACTACAACTTGTGGTGTTTGCATTTGCCCGCCCCCTTCATCTGTTCATCCATCAGTCTGTGAGCCGTGTTTGCTGCAAACCACTGTTAGATTTTCGCTAGCTTAATTCAGAAGAGCAGCTCAGCGTAAAAACAAAATTATAAGAAACAGGAGCAGGGGTAGGCCATTCGGCCCCTCGAACCTGCTCCGCCACTCAGTAAGATCATGGCTGACCTGATTATGGGCTTAACTCCACTTTGCGGCCTGACCCCCACCCTCCCCATAACCCTTGACTCTCTCGTCGATCAAAAATCTATTAACTTGGCCTTGAATAGTCAATGACCCAGCCTAAACTGCTCTCTGTAGAAGAGAATTCCAAAGACGAGCGACCCTCTGAGAGAAGAAATTTTTTCGCACCTCTGCATTAAATGGGAATCTGACCCAGCTCCTGATTACCTGCTGCCCACAGCAATCCACCTCCTTGTTGCCTGCTCTTTAGCCGTGACCCTCGTGATCTCCTGAGCTGCGTTGAGCTCACCTGAAAGTACCTCCTCCAGCGATCACCCAAAAGATAAACATAGGGAACTGGAAGAGTGGAAGGTATCACTGCCCTCTACCCACATGATCAGAAGCTCAAAACATACCAGGTCCCCTAAACCTCATAGCCATCGGAAACATGTTCCTCTTGAATTCACTGACTCAGTCAGTCTCCCTGTGCAGTCTGTTCTGTACTTTCATCCCGCCTAAATAAAGTGATTAAAGTTAAACTGTGTCTCCCTCCCCCGCATCTACCTTCTAAAATTGTCTCCATTTTCTGTCAAAGTTTACATTTCTGACACCCTCGCACAGAAATATACTGGTCCGTGTTCACTCCTGAGTAGATGCTGTATTTCAGGATTGTCCAAGTTTTGTCTTCGTTGGAAGGAGCCCCAGGGAATTTAAATCTTGGTCCCCATTAATCTGCTGATACATTGAACGACTGAGAAAGAAAGACTTGGATTTATATAGTGCCTTTCACAACCTCAACGACCCGAATTTCTATACAGCCAATGACGTAGTTTTGAACTGTAATTACGTTCAGAAGTGGAGTTACTGTAGGAAACACGGCAGCCAATATGCACACAGCCAGTTCCCACAAACAGCAGTGTGATCATGACCAGACAATCCATTTTGGTGATGTTGGTTGAGGGATAAATATCTTCCAGGACAGTGAGGATAACTCCCCTGCTTTTGTTGGAAATATTGCCATGGGATCTCTTACATCCCGAGAGAGCAGATGGGCCCTTGCTTTAACGTATTATCTGAAAGGCAGGACCTCTGACAGGGCAGCAGTCCCTCAGTACTGACCTTCTGACAGTGCAGCACTCCCTCTGTACTGACCCTCTGACAGTGCAGCACTCCCTCTGTACTGACCCTCTGACAGTGCAGCACTCCCTCTGTACTGACCCTCTGACAGTGCAGCACTCCCTCTGTACTGACCCTCTGACAGTGCAGCACTCCCTCTGTACTGACCCTCTGACAGTGCAGCACACCCTCTGTACTGACCCTCTGACAGTGCAGCACACCCTCTGTACGGCATTGGGAGCATCAGCTCAGACTTGTTGTCCTCATGTCTCTGGAGTGGGACTTGAACTCACAATGTTCTGGCTCAAAGGCAAGTGTGCGACCCACTGAGTCATGGCTAACCAATCCTGCTGTTCTTGAATTGGGATAGTGTAAATGCTGCAGAACTCAAACAGGCCACACCAATGAGGCAATGCTGCAAGCTCAAATGAAGCTAAGTTACCCTTGCTTCGAACTGGGTTGCTAGATGCTTTAGTTTGGCCATACGTGGAGTAATTACCCAACCCACACTACCCTACAACGGAGGTAAAATTCTCAAGGCTGTCCTTTTTCCCCCTTTCGTTTCCCCCCACCCCACAGCTGGAGCAGTTCAACATGTTGGAAAGCCCAGTCAACACTTTGGCGATAAGCAGCAACAGCTACTATAACACGGGCTCCAGCCTGCACTATTCCCAGGCCTCCTCGATGGGTTTGACCGGGAACCTACCAGACCAACCCCAGCTGAAACCCAACCTGCTTTACTCCACCTGCACTGGGAATATCCCCAACATCATTTTAACAGGTGAGCAACCCAATGCTAACATTGGCTTGGGGAGGCTAGGTAAATATATGAGTGAGAAAGGAATAGAAGAATTAGGTCGATGGAAGCAAAGGCGAAATACTGTTGATGCTGGAAATCTGAAATAAAGAGAAAATGCCAGAAACTGTCAGCAAGTTGGGGAACATCTGTAGAGAGAGGAACAGAGTTGCCATTTCAAATCAGTGACCTTTCATCACACTGTGTTGATAGGGTGAGATGAAGAGGGGTGGGAGGAGATTTGTGTGGAGGATAAGCACCAGCTTAGACCAATTGGGCCAAATGGCCTTTTTTGATGCTGTCGATTCATCTCATTGATATTAACCTAATTGAGATCAAGAATGTTTCCTAGGAATTGCCTTGTTCCCTTGGAATTTTACTGGAAGATTTCAAGTGGTAAAAGAGATTTCTTCGCATTGTCTTTGGTACCAAGATTTTGGAAGAGAAAGTTGGTTTTGTTGTACTTATTAACTCCTACTGAGCAGTACAGGCTGTACACACTTGGGGATATATTGATGAAACTCTGTCCATAATTGATTACACAACCCTGACTTACTGATCAGAGAGTCAACGTACCCTTCGATTCCTTTTTCTCTCGTGTTTATCTTAGTTTCCCCTTAAGTCCATCTCAACCATGTGGCAACAAGTTCCTCATTGTTCCCACCTCTCTTTGGGTGAAAAGATTGGTCACTCTCAACCACCGATGAAATCAGCAGAGAATCAGGATAATCCCCGTGAAAGGGGAAAGCAGCGGATAAAGAAGGGGGCTTGCAAATTCGGGCTGCTGTCCTCCGCCAGCTCGTTCACTTCATTCTGCTTCTGTTGCACTTCAGGAGACTCTCCGCCAAGCTTATCTAAGGACATCAGCAGCGCTCTGGCCGGCGTCCCAGACATGACCTTTGACACCGATGGCCAGTTCCAACTGGACGATGAGTTAAAGATCGAACCACTCAGTCTAGATGGACTGAGCATGCTCAGTGACCCGGATCTGGTTCTGGCTGACCCTGCGATAGAAGACACTTTCAGGACGGATAGAGTGTAACCTCTGCAATGTGATATTATGGTGGTGGTGGCGGGAGAGAATATGTCTGGACACTAAAAAGTGAAGGAGAGCATTTACAGGATGGCACATCTGCAGCAAGACTTATTTTTTAATCATTCAAGCACTAGTCACTGCTTTTTTGTTTTTAACTGTATACATTTCTGTGTATGTTTAGCTGAGTTAAGGTTGAAATGTTTTTCAATTTAAGCTGACCATTGCCAGATAATAACCACCCCAGCACAGGGCACATGATTGTACTGTATTTGACTTAAATAGATGACATGTAATGCAAATTGTTTACAGATTTTAAATCTTAGCTATTCACATCAAAGCCAGAAAATCTGCATTTTATAAGATGTTAGTCTTCTAAACCACTACAGGTAATTGAAACCTCTGTTTCACAGATATAGAATTTGGCATTGTTTTTGCACCTGTTGCTGTTTGTGGTACTGAGCTGTGCGCTGCAGCAGATCATGGGTCTGTGCTGTGAGCTGGTCTCAGTTAGGACAGCAGGTGGGTAGCTACCCTGTGCCACAACACCTGTAGGCTAAAGGAACGGGTAATCAATCAGGGCCCTCGCTGGGAATCTCGTGTTGGGGGAAGACAGCCCCACACTCAACCATTTTTGATGGAAGCCTCTTGAACATTGGCTGTGTTGGGTCAGACATGAAGAAAGTAGCAGAGGGAAACTGGCAGCAGCAGAACTGGAATCCAGCGCAGGTCTGCACCTTCCTGGCAGTGAGGAGATAGTCCAAATAAATACCCGATCCTTTGATTAGCAGAAGGCTGTTGTTTGAAATGAACTGAATTTCCACTTGCCTAAATCACTGGGACCAGGAGGGGCAGTCACTGGGCACTGGGACCAGGAGGGGTAGGCACTGGGCACTGGGACCAGGAGGGGTAGGCACTGGGCACTGGGACCAGGAGGGGTAGGCACTGGGCACTGGGACCAGGAGGGGTAGGCACTGGGCACTGGGACCAGGAGGGGCAGGCACTGGGCACTGGGACCAGGAGGGGCATTCACTGGGCACTGGGACCAGGAGGGGCATTCACTGGGCACTGGGACCAGGAGGGGCATTCACTGGGCACTGGGACCAGGAGGGGCATTCACTGGGCACTGGGACCAGGAGGGGCAGTCACTGGGCACTGGGACCAGGAGGGGCAGTCACTGGGCACTGGGACCAGGAGGGCTGGGCACTGGGACCAGGAGGGGCATTCACTGGGCACTAGGACCAGGAAGGGCAGTCACTGGGCACTGGGACCAGGAGGGGCAGTCACTGGGCACTGGGACCAGGAGGGGCAGTCACTGGGCACTGGGACCAGGAGGGGCAGTCACTGGGCACTGGGACCAGGAGGGCTGGGCACTGGGACCAGGAGGGGCAGTCACTGGGCACTGGGACCAGGAGGGGTGGGCACTGGGACCAGGAGGGGCAGTCACTGGGCACTGGGACCAGGAGGGGCAGTCACTGGGCACTGGGACCAGGAGGGGCAGTCACTGGGCACTGGGACCAGGAGGGGCAGTCACTGGGCACTGGGACCAGGAGGGGCAGTCACTGGGCACTGGGACCAGGAGGGGCAGTCACTGGGCACTGGGACCAGGAGGGGCAGTCACTGGGCACTGGGACCAGGAGGGGCAGTCACTGGGCACTGGGACCAGGAGGGGCAGTCACTGGGCACTGGGACCAGGAGGGGCAGTCACTGGGCACTGGGACCAGGAGGGGCAGTCACTGGGCACTGGGACCAGGAGGGGCAGTCACTGGGCACTGGGACCAGGAGGGGTGGGCACTGGGACCAGGAGGGGCAGTCACTGGGCACTGGGACCAGGAGGGGCAGTCACTGGGCACTGGGACCAGGAGGGGCAGTCACTGGGCACTGGGACCAGGAGGGGCAGTCACTGGGCACTGGGACCAGGAGGGGCAGTCACTGGGCACTGGGACCAGGAGGGGCAGTCACTGGGCACTGGGACCAGGAGGGGCAGTCACTGGGCACTGGGACCAGGAGGGGCAGTCACTGGGCACTGGGACCAGGAGGGGCAGTCACTGGGCACTGGGACCAGGAGGGGCAGTCACTGGGCACTGGGACCAGGAGGGGCAGTCACTGGGCACTGGGACCAGGAGGGGCAGTCACTGGGCACTGGGACCAGGAGGGGCAGTCACTGGGCACTGGGACCAGGAGGGGCAGTCACTGGGCACTGGGACCAGGAGGGGCAGTCACTGGGCACTGGGACCAGGAGGGGCAGTCACTGGGCACTGGGACCAGAAAGGAGCAGTCACTGGGACTAAGAAAGGGTGGGCACTGGGACCAGGAGAGGCAGGCACTGGTTACTGTGGTTAAACTGTAATATTAACCCTCAGTATGTTGCAATTTTGTTCTCGAAAGCAAAAAAACGCACCGATTTATGAAGGAAAGATTATTGCAGTTCTAAACATTTTATGAGAAGTAAAAAATTTTAAGCAACCGAATAAGGGTCTTGTGGTGAAACAATCCATCCCTTTAGAACCCAACTTCCTCAACTTCTGTCTGACAGAGCTAGTGCAATAGGCAGCTGTGACTTCTCTCTTTTAAATATAAATATAATTTATAGCTCTTTATTCACAAGGCAAATGCTCACTTGTGTGGGGAGGGATTTAAATAATATATAATCAGAGTTACTGATATCAAGATGGTGAAAAACTATATTTTTAAATTGCTATACTGTATGGTTAATATACCCACTGAATGCCTTAATAGACAGAGAATTAGAATCTGGGTGGTGTTTTTTTTTTGTTGAAAGAATCAATTGTTTCTTTGTATCTTGTAGCTGGAAGCCAGACCTGAAAGTGTAATGTGATGAGAAATTGTAGGCCTTACCCACAGAACTTGTTAATGGGATGGAAGATTGTTGTCATGGTTCAGGGTCTGAAAGGTTAGAATACTGCTTGTGAAATGCAGAGACCATAAAGAGGTGGCATACCCCTTCTGACAGGTGCCGATTAAGCTGAAATACAAATTTTCTTTTGGAAAAAAAAAAGAACTGGATCCAATCTTGTATCACCTTTCTCATGGAATCTTTGTACGATGCATGCCAAGAGCAGAACCCTCACCAAGAGTGATGCCAAATGGAAATTTCTAACACAACTATGTGCAGACCCTGTTGCATCTCATGGCTTATAAGGCATTTATTTTTCTCTTTTAATAAGAGCTTCATGTCAGCTTACTATGAATCTGCTTCTCAGTATGTTCTGCCTTGACTATTTTTGAAGATGTTTTTTTTCTGATGCAAACTGTGCAAGTTTGTGAATGTCAGTGGCACTTCCATTACACGTTGGAGTTCTGCTATCCCTGCACTCCACATATTGGTTTGTTTGGGTTATATTTTCATATCGGCACCGGAGTAATTGCTGTCTTTTCACCTCCAAGACTTTGATTCAGCAAGACTCCAGACAAAACCTTGCCTCTATATTTCTCATCCTATTGGCCAGAAACCTTTCGTTCTAGAACTCCTGAGGTCTTTCTCATACTACGTGTAGATGGTTCTGTCTCATAGACGCCAGGTATCCTCTTCCCCCTAGAATCGAACCATCATCTCATTTTCGACATTGCAAGGGTTGGTTTCTCTCTGAAACCTTGGATGCCAAAATTTTGTTGTATGATCAAGAAAAAGACAGTTCTTACCCTCTGAGAACAACTCAGCCTTCAGAAACAACAGTGAAACAGGGGACCAGGAGAAGGAACTATTGGGCCAATAGCAGAGGAGGATCTGCATTGAACTGATCCTTCTCACCCATTGAAGAATATAGTCATCTCTTCTTTTCTAAATCAAAACTCCAGCACCTTCCATTTTTCACTGATGTGTCCCATCTGCCAGTGATATCCTGAGTTAAAAGCAGATTATGTTGGGAACGATGATCAAACCTGTCAGGCTGGGTAAATGGAAAAGATAAATCAGTGATTTGTTCGGGTGGCTGAAGGAACTTTTCACCAAAAATACTAAATTGTCTTAGCTTTGAATTTTCACTGAACTGTATTCTTTACAGGTCAGCCTTTAACTGTTCTTTCAAATTCTGTTTGGCCCAATTTAATAAATTGGTTTTGGGTGCTGAGGAGAGAGCAAGTGTTTGTTAAGATCCCGAAAAGAGGTTTAATATGCTGAGCCAGGATATCCCCGCTCCTGGGTTAAAGTGGAATACAGGTGACTCAGCACTGAGGTCTGGCCCTCTGAGATGTAGAGTAGGTTTTATGGTCTGTTTAAAATCATCCAATATTTATTGGTGCTGGATTAATCAGAGTTGTATAACTGCTTATAATACCTATATTTTATCATTTGGGCTTTCTTACAAAAGTTTTTTTAAAGAATTTTTGTCTGGTACAATAGAAAGGAATTTTGAATTATTACCCCACCGCTGAATTTAATAAATCCTCAAGCCTGTCTGAACTGACTTGTTCACAATGCTCAGCAGCTGAGAAAAAGCTTGTGTGATCTCACTAGAATAGGTCTCAGCATAAAAGAATAGCTAAACTCTCTATAATACTGCAGACCCGCAAGGACATAGTGATCTTAACTTGGGTGGGAATCCCACATGTTTTTTACACCCCATTTGATGTGGCTGTCCGATCATTTGAACGGGGAGTGGAATTGGACAGGTTGTCAAACCCATGTTCTGCACAACCCTGTGGATTTCTCCAGGATGGGGTAGGCTAAAATAGCTCCCTCGCTCTGGAAAGTGGGCCTCGCACCCTCCAGAAAGGAAACCCGTCAGTGATTTGCTTGGAAATTCACAGCCCCTTGCGCATCCTCAGACCTGGTGTACATCAAATTATAGCGGGTCTCAGTCTGGATTCCTGCTCATGATCACTATTCAATGTGTGTGTGTGTGTGTGTGTGTGTGTGTATGGACACGTGGTGCACACTTGGCTCCAGAGGAGCAACAAGCTTGTCACTATCATGGTCTGGGTTAACACATGTGCTGCACAGATATAGCACCATAACTGTACCCCAGTAAAAATCTGCACCATAAGAAGGATGGGGGGTGGGGGAGGGATGATTGCAAATGTTGGTTTGGAGCATGGGAATATGCAGCATGGCCGACACATATTGGATTGTTACATGAAAGCTGGGTTGAGCTCAGTATTAAGCTCTCTTCCTATTCTTCCTTCCTTATCATCATTGAATTTTATCAATGTCCATTTATTTTTAAATTCTTTTAATTTATTCTGACCTCTTGATCTGTAGGTCCCTGTTATCTTTTTTTGTAATAATAGCTGGTTCATTTTTTTTAAAAACTAATTTTATTAAATATTTAGCGTTGTGTATCTGTTTCTTGTGACATATCCTTTGACCTTTTGAATTCAGTTATTGTGAAGTGTACAGTAATATTTAAATAGGACTTATCCATGAGCTAGTGTTACTTTTTTTAAAGTGTCATTTTTCATTCTATCTTTCAAATAAAATGTATCAAAGCAAATCTACACCGTGTGTCTATAGTTTTTCTTCATTTGAAATACTGAGGAATGAAGCCAGGGTAGAGTTGATCTGGTTCGGGAGTGTCACACTCGGGCCACCTGCCTTAATAACAAGCCACATAAGGAGATCTTTTATTCTTCCATGGGATGTTGTCATTGTTGGCCTTTTGCACATGCTCACCAAGGGAATGGACAACTAATGCTGACCTTGCTAGTGATGCCCATGTCCCATGAAGGAGTTTTTAAAAAGGCTCCTTATGTGTCTTGTTATTTTGTGAAGCTCTTTGGGACGTTTTCCAATGTTAAAGAGTGCTACATGAATGCAAGTTGTTCATTGTTGATCATCCCTAGGGGGTTGTGAGGTGAACTTTGAGGAGGGGAGTATGTGTTCCACATCAGGAAAATGAAGCTGGGCATTTTCCGGTTGCTTGACTTTGAGGTAGTGCATTTCCAATAATCTGGACTGCGTGTGTTCCAGAGACGAACATCAGGTGGCAGTAAATGCACAGGAGTAGTAACAGTGATTACAGCTTGCATGGTCCTTTTAACAGGAATGCAACTCAGAGGCTGGGCAGAAACGAATAGGGCTGCAACATGGTGTCTGTTGTTCGATAGCAGTAGCGCCAGACCAGCTCCATTTCAAAATCTTGGGGCAACTACGTGTTTTCCATCAGCGGCATTTTTACTTTAACCTTAAGTCACTTCTCTCCACAGGAACTGGGCTAACTAATTCTTCCGTCCATTTCAGCTGCTGTTTCATTGGCCTGTTAGTTGTGGCACACATTCGCATCCACCTGTTCAGCTGTTCCTGGCTGAAGGATATCAGAAATTGTGCTTGGCATAGTGGACCGCAGTTGACCAGCACAACAGTCTATCCCCTGAATCGAGATCCCACAGCAAAACGTCTATTGAAAAATGTAATTATAAGGATCAAGTGTTGTGTTTGGCAACTCCCCCACTGAGGGTTAAGTGAAATATGAAATTATCCTCATAAACTTTGCAATATCTGATAGGGGAGCTAATGTGACCTTGGATTATATTGGCTACCAGTCGGTCAAAGCTTCAAGTTTAAAATTCTCATCCTTGTTTTCTTGTCCCTCCCAGGCCTGGCTGCTCCCTATTTCAGCAAATTCTTCAGCCCGACAGCCCTTTCGGATCTGTGCGCTCTTTCAACTCTGACCTCTGGCACATCCCCGATTTTAATCACACAAGCATTGGGGCCATGCCTTCAGCTGCCTGGATCATTAGTTCTGGAATTTCCTCCCTGGTTCTTCCTCCTCTAATATCTACGTTGGCTTTGTGCCAAATTTTGTTTGCTAATGCTTCTGTGAAGCACATTGGAAAATGTTGCTATGTTAAAGGTGCTATATAAATGCAATTTGTTTTTATTGGTGAACTAATGAGTCACTTCATAAACTTCTTGTGAAATACTGTCTGAAGTCAATCTGTACAGTGCGTCAGACCTGAGGGAGAACCGCGCTGTCGGAGGGTCAGTACCAAGGGAGCACCGCGCTGTCGGAGGGTCAGTACCGAGGCAGCACCGCGCTGTCGGAGGGTCAGTACCGAGGGAGCACCGCGCTATTGGAGGGTCAGTACCAAGGGAGCACCGCGCTGTCGGAGGGTCAGTATAGAGGGAGCGCCATGCTGTCCGAGGGTCAGGAACGAGGGAGCGCTGCGTCGTCGGAGGGTCAGGAGCGAGGGAGCGTTGCACTGTCCAAGGGTCAGTAGTGAGAAGGTCAGTAGTGAGGGAATGCCACACTGTTGGAGGGTCAGTACTGAGGGAGTGCCGCACTGTCGGAGGGTCCATTCTGAGGGAGTGTCGCACTGCCAGAGGGTCAATACCGAGGGAATGCCACACTGTCGGAGGATCAGTGCTGAGGGACTATTGCACTTTTAGAGATGACCTCCCTGAGATTAGATACTAAACAGAGGGCTATCCTCTGAACCCGTGCTTTGAATGGATATTAAAGATCGCACAGCCACGATTGGAAGAAGAGCAGTTAGTTGGTTAGGCCAACATTGTAACATCAGTCAAAACCACTGAGAACAGCCTTTCACTCTCACTGAGAATAGCCTTTCACTCTCACTGAGAACAGCCTCTCACTCTCACTGAGAACAGCCTCTCACACTCACTGAGAACAGCCTCTCACTCACTGAGAACAGCCTCTCACACTCACTGAGAACAGCCTCTCACTATCACTAAGAACAGCCTCTCACACTCACTGAGAACAGCCTCACTCACTGAGAACAGCCTCTCACTCTCACTGAGAACAGCCTCTCACTCTGAGAACAGCCTCTCTCGCTCTCTCACTGACAATAGCCTCTCTCTCACTGAGAACAGCCTCTCTCTCTCACTGAGAACAGCCTCTCTCTCTCACTGAGAACAGCCTCTCTCTCTCTCACTGAGAACAGCCTCTCTCTCTCTCACTGAGAACAGCCTCTCTCTCTCTCACTGAGAACAGCCTCTCTCTCTCTCACTGAGAACAGCCTCTCTCTCTCTCTCTCACTGAGAACAGCCTCTCTCTCTCTCACTGAGAACAGCCTCTCTCTCTCACTGAGAACAGCCTCTCTCACTCTCACTGAGAACAGCCTCTCTCACTCTCACTGAGAACAGCCTCTCTCACTCTCACTGAGAACAGCCTCTCTCACTCTCACTGAGAACAGCCTCTCTCACTCTCACTGAGAACAGCCTCTCTCACTCTCACTGAGAACAGCCTCTCTCTCTCACTGAGAACAGCCTCTCTCTCTCTCTCTCTCACTGAGAACAGCCTCTCTCTCTCCCTCACTGAGAACAGCCTCTCTCTCTCACTGAGAACAGCCTCTCACTGAGAACAGCCTCTCTCACTCTGAGAACAGCCTCTCACTCTCACTGAGAACAGCCTCTCACTGAGAACAGCCTCTCACTGAGAACAGCCTCTCACTGAGAACAGCCTCTCACTGAGAACAGCCTCTCTCACTGAGAACAGCCTCTCTCACTGAGAACAGCCTCTCTCTTTCTCACTGAGAACAGCCTCTCTCTTTCTCACTGAGAACAGCCTCTCTCTTTCTCACTGAGAACAGCCTCTCTCTTTCTCACTGAGAACAGCCTCTCTCTCTCTCACTGAGAACAGCCTCTCTCTCACTGAGAACAGCCTCTCTCTCTCACTGAGAACAGCCTCTCTCTCTCACTGAGAACAGCCTCTCTCTCTCACTGAGAACAGCCTCTCTCTCTCACTGAGAACAGCCTCTCTCACTGAGAACAGCCTCTCTCTTTCTCACTGAGAACAGCCTCTCTCTCTCACTGAGAACAGCCTCTCTCTCTCACTGAGAACAGCCTCTCTCTCTCACTGAGAACAGCCTCTCTCACTCTCACTGAGAACAGCCTCTCTCACTCACTGAGAACAGCCTCTCACTCTCACTGAGAACAGCCTCTCTCTCTCACTGAGAACAGCCTCTCTCACTGAGAACAGCCTCTCTCTCTCACTGAGAACAGCCTCTCTCTCTCACTGAGAACAGCCTCTCTCTCTCACTGAGAACAGCCTCTCTCTCTCACTGAGAACAGCCTCTCTCTCACTGAGAACAGCCTCTCTCTCTCTCACTGAGAACAGCCTCTCTCTCTCTCACTGAGAACAGCCTCTCTCTCTCACTGAGAACAGCCTCTCTCTCTCACTGAGAACAGCCTCTCTCTCTCACTGAGAACAGCCTCTCTCTCTCACTGAGAACAGCCTCTCTCTCTCACTGAGAACAGCCTCTCTCTCTCACTGAGAACAGCCTCTCACACTCAGAGAACAGCCTCTCACTGAGAACAGCCTCTCTCACTCTCACTGAGAACAGCCTCTCTCACTCTCACTGAGAACAGCCTCTCTCACTCTCACTGAGAACAGCCTCTCACTCTCACTGAGAACAGCCCCTCTCTCTCTCACTGAGAACAGCCTCTCACTCTCACTGAGAACAGCCTCTCACTCTCACTGAGAACAGCCTCTCACTCTCACTGAGAACAGCCTCTCACTCTCACTGAGAACAGCCTCTCACACTCACTGAGAACAGCCTCTCTCTCTCTCACTGAGAACAGCCCCTCTCTCTCACTGAGAACAGCCTCTCTCTCTCTCACTGAGAACAGCCCCTCTCTCTCACTGAGAACAGCCCCTCTCTCTCACTGAGAACAGCCCCTCTCTCACACTGAGAAGAGCCTCTCACTCTCACTGAGAACAGCTTCTCTCTCACTGAGAACAGCCTCTCTCTCTCTCACTGAGAACAGCCTCTCTCTCTCACTGAGAACAGCCTCTCACTCTCACTGAGAACAGCCTCTCACTCTCACTGAGAACAGCCTCTCACTCTCACTGAGAACAGCCTCTCACTCTCACTGAGAACAGCCTCTCTCACTGAGAACAGCCTCTCACTCTCACTGAGAACAGCCTCTCACACTCACTGAGAACAGCCTCTCTCTCACTGAGAACAGCCTCTCTCTCTCACTGAGCACAGCCTCTCACTCTCACTGAGAACAGCCTCTCTCTCTCACTGAGAACAGCCTCTCTCTCTCACTGAGAACAGCCTCTCTCTCTCACTGAGAACAGCCTCTCTCTCTCACTGAGAACAGCCTCTCTCTCTCACTGAGAACAGCCTCTCTCTCTCACTGAGAACAGCCTCTCTCTCTCACTGAGAACAGCCTCTCTCTCTCTCACTGAGAACAGCCTCTTTCTCTCACTGAGAACAGCCTCTCTCTCTCTCACTGAGAACATCCCCTCTCTCTCTCACTGAGAACAGCCTCTCTTTCACTGAGAACAGCCTCTCACTCTCACTGAGAACAGCCTCTCACTCTCACTGAGAACAGCCTCTCACTCTCACTGAGAACAGCCTCTCACTGAGAACAGCCTCTCTCTCTCACTGAGAACAGCCTCACACTCTCACTGAGAACAGCCTCTCACTCTCACTGAGAACAGCCTCTCTCTCACTGAGAACAGCCTCTCTCTCACTGAGAACAGCCTCTCTCTCT
The DNA here is from genome assembly GCF_017639515.1 of Carcharodon carcharias. Lineage (NCBI taxonomy): Eukaryota > Metazoa > Chordata > Chondrichthyes > Lamniformes > Lamnidae > Carcharodon > Carcharodon carcharias. The sequence continues at coordinate 4,951,778 of NC_054498.1, forward strand.
CTCACTGAGAACAGCCTCTCACTCTCACTGAGAACAGCCTCTCTCTCTCACTGAGAACAGCCTCTCACTGAACAGCCTCTCACTGAGAACAGCCTCTCTCTCTTACTGAGAACAGCCTCTCTCTCTTACTGAGAACAGCCTCTCTCTCTCACTGAGAACAGCCTCTCTCTCTCTCACTGAGAACAGCCTCTCTCTCTCACTGAGAACAGCCTCTCTCTCTCACTGAGAACAGCCTCTCTCTCCCACTGAGAACAGCCTCTCTCTCTCACTGAGAACAGCCTCTCACTCTCACTGAGAACAGCCTCTCTCTCTCACTGAGAACAGCCTCTCTCTCTCTCACTGAGAACAGCCTCTTTCTCACTGAGAACAGCCTCTCTCTCTCTCACTGAGAACATCCCCTCTCTCTCTCACTGAGAACAGCCTCTCTTTCACTGAGAACAGCCTCTCACTCTCACTGAGAACAGCCTCTCACTCTCACTGAGAACAGCCTCTCACTCTCACTGAGAACAGCCTCTCACTCTCACTGAGAACAGCCTCTCACTCTCACTGAGAACAGCCTCTCACTCTCACTGAGAACAGCCTCTCACTCTCACTGAGAACAGCCTCTCTCTCTCACTGAGAACAGCCTCTCACTCTCACTGAGAACAGCCTCTCACTCTCACTGAGAACAGCCTCTCACACTCACTGAGAACAGCCTCTCTCTCTCTCACTGAGAACAGCCCCTCTCTCTCACTGAGAACAGCCTCTCTCTCTCTCACTGAGAACAGCCCCTCTCTCTCACTGAGAACAGCCCCTCTCTCTCACTGAGAACAGCCTCTCTCTCTCACTGAGAACAGCCCCTCTCTCACACTGAGAAGAGCCTCTCACTCTCACTGAGAACAGCTTCTCTCTCACTGAGAACAGCCTCTCACACTCAGAGAACAGCCTCTCACTGAGAACAGCCTCTCACTCTCACTAAGAACAGCCTCTCACACTCACTGAGAACAGCCTCACTCACTGAGAACAGCCTCTCACTCTCACTGAGAACAGCCTCTCACTCTGAGAACAGCCTCTCTCGCTCTCTCACTGACAATAGCCTCTCTCTCACTGAGAACAGCCTCTCTCTCTCACTGAGAACAGCCTCTCTCTCTCACTGAGAACAGCCTCTCTCTCTCTCACTGAGAACAGCCTCTCTCTCTCTCACTGAGAACAGCCTCTCTCTCTCTCACTGAGAACAGCCTCTCTCTCTCTCACTGAGAACAGCCTCTCTCTCTCACTGAGAACAGCCTCTCTCTCTCACTGAGAACAGCCTCTCTCTCTCACTGAGAACAGCCTCTTCTCTCACTGAGAACAGCCTCTCTCTCTCACTGAGAACAGCCTCTCTCTCTCACTGAGAACAGCCTCTCTCTCTCACTGAGAACAGCCTCTCTCACTGAGAACAGCCTCTCTCTCTCACTGAGAACAGCCTCTCTCACTCACTGAGAACAGCCTCTCACTCTCACTGAGAACAGCCTCTCTCTCTCACTGAGAACAGCCTCTCTCTCTCACTGAGAACAGCCTCTCTCTCTCACTGAGAACAGCCTCTCACTCTCACTGAGAACAGCCTCTCTCTCTCACTGAGAACAGCCTCTCTCTCTCACTGAGAACAGCCTCTCTCTCTCACTGAGAACAGCCTCTCTCTCTCACTGAGAACAGCCTCTCTCTCTCACTGAGAACAGCCTCTCTCACTGAACAGCCTCTCACTGAGAACAGCCTCTCTACTGAGAACAGCCTCTCTCTCTACTGAGAATCAGCCTCTCTCTCTCACTGAGAACAGCCTCTCTCTTTCTCACTGAGAACAGCCTCTCTCTTCTCACTGAGAACAGCCTTCTCTCTCTCACTGAGAACAGCCTCTCTCTCTCCACTGAGAACAGCCTCTCTCTCTCACTGAGAACAGCCTCTCTCTCTCACTGAGACAGCCTCTCTCTCTCACTGAGAACAGCCACTCTCTCTCACTGAGAACAGCCTCTCTTCCACTGAGAACCAGACTCTCTCTCTCACTGAGAAACAGCCTCTCTCTCTCACTGAGATACAGCCTCTCTCTCTCACTGAGAACAGCCTCTCACTCTCACTGAGAACAGCCACTCTCACTCTCACTGAGAACAGCCTCTCACTCTCACTGAGAACAGCCTCTCACTCTCACTGAGAACAGCCTCTCTCTGAGAACAGCCCCTCTCCTCTCACTGAGAACAGCCTCTCCTCTCACTGAGAACAGCCTCTCTCTCTCACTGAGAACAGCCTCTCTCTCTCACTGAGAACAGCCTCTCTCTCTCACTGAGAACAGCCTCTCTCTCACTGAGAACCGCCTCTCTCTCTCTCACTGAGAACAGCCTCTCTCTCTCACTGAGAACAGCCTCTCTCTCTCTCACTGAGAACAGCCTCTCTCTCTCACTGAGAACAGCCTCTCTCTCTCACTGAGAACAGCCTCTCTCTCTCACTGAGAACAGCCTCTCTCTCTCACTGAGAACAGCCTCTCTCTCTCACTGAGAACAGCCTCTCTCTCTCACTGAGAACAGCCTCTCTCTCTCACTGAGAACAGCCTCTCACACTCAGAGAACAGCCTCTCACTGAGAACAGCCTCTCTCACTCTCACTGAGAACAGCCTCTCTCACTCTCACTGAGAACAGCCTCTCTCTTTCTCACTGAGAACAGCCTCTCTCTTTCTCACTGAGAACAGCCTCTCTCTTTCTCACTGAGAACAGCCTCTCTCTCTCTCACTGAGAACAGCCTCTCTCTCACTGAGAACAGCCTCTCTCTCTCACTGAGAACAGCCTCTCTCTCTCACTGAGAACAGCCTCTCTCTCTCACTGAGAACAGCCTCTCTCTCTCACTGAGAACAGCCTCTCTCACTGAGAACAGCCTCTCTCTTTCTCACTGAGAACAGCCTCTCTCTCTCACTGAGAACAGCCTCTCTCTCTCACTGAGAACAGCCTCTCTCTCTCACTGAGAACAGCCTCTCTCACTCTCACTGAGAACAGCCTCTCTCACTCACTGAGAACAGCCTCTCACTCTCACTGAGAACAGCCTCTCTCTCTCACTGAGAACAGCCTCTCTCACTGAGAACAGCCTCTCTCTCTCACTGAGAACAGCCTCTCTCTCTCACTGAGAACAGCCTCTCTCTCTCACTGAGAACAGCCTCTCTCTCACTGAGAACAGCCTCTCTCTCTCTCACTGAGAACAGCCTCTCTCTCTCTCACTGAGAACAGCCTCTCTCTCTCACTGAGAACAGCCTCTCTCTCTCACTGAGAACAGCCTCTCTCTCTCACTGAGAACAGCCTCTCTCTCTCACTGAGAACAGCCTCTCTCTCTCACTGAGAACAGCCTCTCTCTCTCACTGAGAACAGCCTCTCTCTCTCACTGAGAACAGCCTCTCACTCTCAGAGAACAGCCTCTCTCTCACTGAGAACAGCCTCTCTCACTCTCACTGAGAACAGCCTCTCTCACTCTCACTGAGAACAGCCTCTCTCTCTCTCAGTGAGAACAGCCTCTCACTCTCACTGAGAACAGCCCTCTCTCTCTCACTGAGAACAGCCTCTCTCTCTCACTGAGAACAGCCTCTCACTCTCACTGAGAACAGCCTCTCACTCTCACTGAGAACAGCCTCTCTCTCTCACTGAGAACAGCCTCTCTCTCACTGAGAACAGCCTCTCTCTCTCACTGAGAACAGCCTCTCTCTCTCACTGAGAACAGCCTCTCTCTCTCACTGAGAACAGCCTCTCTCTCTCACTGAGAACAGCCTCTCTCTCTCACTGAGAACAGCCTCTCTCTCTCACTGAGAACAGCCTCTCTCTCTCACTGAGAACAGCCTCTCTCTCTCACTGAGAACAGCCTCTCTCTCTCTCACTGAGAACAGCCTCTCTCTCTCACTGAGAACAGCCTCTCTCTCACTGAGAACAGCCTCTCTCTCTCACTGAGAACAGCCTCTCTCTCTCACTGAGAACAGCCTCTCTCTCTCACTGAGAACAGCCTCTCTCACTGAGAACAGCCTCTCTCTTTCTCACTGAGAACAGCCTCTCTCTCTCACTGAGAACAGCCTCTCTCTCACTGAGAACAGCCTCTCTCTCTCACTGAGAACAGCCTCTCTCTCTCACTGAGAACAGCCTCTCTCTCTCACTGAGAACAGCCTCTCTCTCTCACTGAGAACAGCCTCTCTCTCTCACTGAGAACAGCCTCTCTCTCTCACTGAGAACAGCCTCTCTCTCTCACTGAGAACAGCCTCTCTCTCTCACTGAGAACAGCCTCTCTCTCTCTCACTGAGAACAGCCTCTTTCTCTCACTGAGAACAGCCTCTCTCTCTCTCACTGAGAACATCCCCTCTCTCTCTCACTGAGAACAGCCTCTCTTTCACTGAGAACAGCCTCTCACTCTCACTGAGAACAGCCTCTCACTCTCACTGAGAACAGCCTCTCACTCTCACTGAGAACAGCCTCTCACTGAGAACAGCCTCTCTCTCTCACTGAGAACAGCCTCACACTCTCACTGAGAACAGCCTCTCACTCTCACTGAGAACAGCCTCTCTCTCTCTCACTGAGAACAGCCTCTCTCTCACTGAGAACAGCCTCTCTCTCTCACTGAGAACAGCCTCTCACTCTCACTGAGAACAGCCTCTCTCTCTCACTGAGAACAGCCTCTCACTGAACAGCCTCTCACTGAGAACAGCCTCTCTCTCTTACTGAGAACAGCCTCTCTCTCTTACTGAGAACAGCCTCTCTCTCTCACTGAGAACAGCCTCTCTCTCTCTCACTGAGAACAGCCTCTCTCTCTCACTGAGAACAGCCTCTCTCTCTCACTGAGAACAGCCTCTCTCTCCCACTGAGAACAGCCTCTCTCTCTCACTGAGAACAGCCTCTCACTCTCACTGAGAACAGCCTCTCTCTCTCACTGAGAACAGCCTCTCTCTCTCTCACTGAGAACAGCCTCTTTCTCTCACTGAGAACAGCCTCTCTCTCTCTCACTGAGAACATCCCCTCTCTCTCTCACTGAGAACAGCCTCTCTTTCACTGAGAACAGCCTCTCACTCTCACTGAGAACAGCCTCTCACTCTCACTGAGAACAGCCTCTCACTCTCACTGAGAACAGCCTCTCACTCTCACTGAGAACAGCCTCTCACTCTCACTGAGAACAGCCTCTCACTCTCACTGAGAACAGCCTCTCACTCTCACTGAGAACAGCCTCTCACTCTCACTGAGAACAGCCTCTCACTCTCACTGAGAACAGCCTCTCACTCTCACTGAGAACAGCCTCTCACACTCACTGAGAACAGCCTCTCTCTCTCTCACTGAGAACAGCCCCTCTCTCTCACTGAGAACAGCCTCTCTCTCTCTCACTGAGAACAGCCCCTCTCTCTCACTGAGAACAGCCCCTCTCTCTCACTGAGAACAGCCTCTCTCTCTCACTGAGAACAGCCCCTCTCTCACACTGAGAAGAGCCTCTCACTCTCACTGAGAACAGCTTCTCTCTCACTGAGAACAGCCTCTCTCTCTCTCACTGAGAACAGCCTCTCTCTCTCTCACTGAGAACAGCCTCTCACTCTCACTGAGAACAGCCTCTCACTCTCACTGAGAACAGCCTCTCACTCTCACTGAGAACAGCCTCTCACTCTCACTGAGAACAGCCTCTCTCACTGAGAACAGCCTCTCACTCTCACTGAGAACAGCCTCTCACACTCACTGAGAGCAGCCTCTCTCTCACTGAGAACAGCCTCTCTCTCTCACTGAGCACAGCCTCTCACTCTCACTGAGAACAGCCTCTCTCTCTCACTGAGAACAGCCTCTCTCTCTCACTGAGAACAGCCTCTCTCTCTCTCACTGAGAACAGCCTCTTTCTCTCACTGAGAACAGCCTCTCTCTCTCTCACTGAGAATATCCCCTCTCTCTCTCACTGAGAACAGCCTCTCTTTCACTGAGAACAGCCTCTCTTTCACTGAGAACAGCCTCTCACTCTCACTGAGAACAGCCTCTCACTCTCACTGAGAACAGCCTCTCACTCTCACTGAGAACAGCCTTTCACTCTCACTGAGAACAGCCTCTCTCTCTCACTGAGAACAGCCCCTCTCTCTCACTGAGAACAGCCCCTCTCTCTCACTGAGAACAGCCCCTCTCTCACACTAAGAGCCTCTCACTCTCACTGAGAACAGCTTCTCTCTCACTGAGAACAGCCTCTCTCTCTCTCACTGAGAACAGCCTCTCTCTCTCTCACTGAGAACAGCCTCTCACTCTCACTGAGAACAGCCTCTCACTCTCACTGAGAACAGCCTCTCACTCTCACTGAGAACAGCCTCTCACTCTCACTGAGAACAGCCTCTCACTCTCACTGAGAACAGCCTCTCTCACTGAGAACAGCCTCTCACTCTCACTGAGAACAGCCTCTCACACTCACTGAGAACAGCCTCTCTCTCACTGAGAACAGCCTCTCTCTCTCACTGAGCACAGCCTCTCACTCTCACTGAGAACAGCCTCTCTCTCTCACTGAGAACAGCCTCTCTCTCTCACTGAGAACAGCCTCTCTCTCTCTCACTGAGAACAGCCTCTTTCTCTCACTGAGAACAGCCTCTCTCTCTCTCACTGAGAATATCCCCCCTCTCTCTCACTGAGAACAGCCTCTCTTTCACTGAGAACAGCCTCTCTTTCACTGAGAACAGCCTCTCACTCTCACTGAGAACAGCCTCTCACTCTCACTGAGAACAGCCTCTCACTCTCACTGAGAACAGCCTTTCACTCTCACTGAGAACAGCCTCTCTCTCTCACTGAGAACAGCCTCTCTCTCTCACTGAGAACAGCCTCTCACTCTCACTGAGAACAGCCTCTCTCTCTCTCACTGAGAACAGCCTCTCTCTCACTGAGAACAGCCTCTCTCTCTCTCACTGAGAACAGCCTCTCACTCTCACTGAGAACAGCCTCTATCTCTCACTGAGAACAGCCTCTCACTGAACAGCCTCTCACTGAGAACAGCCTCTCTCTCTTACTGAGAACAGCCTCTCTCTCTCACTGAGAACAGCCTCTCACTCTCACTGAGAACAGCCTCTCTCTCCCTCACTGAGAGGTCCCATTCACTGCTGCCTGTGCGGCCAGTGTATGAAAAGTGGCTGCTGCATTTTCTAATAATGGGCCGGACATTTCAAAACAATCCTTCAGAGATGAAGCTTTTTGTGAAATTTGAGAGATGTAATCAGGCAGCGTATGAATATAAATCTCCCTCTCCCTATGTGCAATACCTAGTAAGTGCTTTTTAAAAAATGTCAAAGTTTAACCTGTTTCACCCATTCCAACTCGATGCTGACAGCTCAGACTGCCTCAAGCAGCCAGAGACCCAATCACGTAAATGCATTGGGTTGGCCCTGGGTTAATTTCAAATCTGAAGAGCCCAGAGCGTAGGAGAGTAGTCCCAGCACAAAGCTTGATAACAGTAGTCAAAGGAACGTTGTGTAAATGCAAACCAGGGTATACAAACTCCCAGGGGTCAGTACAGGGATTTGGGGATCCGCAAGTGCTCACTGAGTCCTGCCAACAATATGTGTGGCCAGCTGAAATTGGGAGTAATGTGGGCTGGGTGCAGGGTCTGGTGGCTGCCTATATCACACTGCAGATGCTGCCTCATCTGGGAATGCAGAGAGCTAGAAATCCTTTAATCGCCTGAAACACTTCAGTGGATTCACCCTCTAATCAAGGAAATACCAGCTTAGTCTGTGCTCCTGTTCTCTCAATTCACCCCCTTCTGCAGACACTGCACTGCAGACCCTCCAATGCCGGTGTGAGGTTCAGCAACTGACCCAGAGGAGACTGTATGGATCCTCGGTTCACTGAATTAAGGAGGTGAGGTGGGGGGGATTTTAGCTGGGGATCCCACTTCAGAATGTGAGCCAGTGCCTGTGTGAACATTGGACGAGGAAAGAATTAATTAAATGTAATTGTGGTGCTGCCTGCAGTCAAATAGCTGCTGGACACTTGTCTATTTACTTATATCAGTCTCCTTCAAAGAATTATTAAAACATACAGCACTTTCATATCATGAGCATTTTAATTTAGATGATGGAATCCATGTCTGCTCACCTCAGGGGCAATTAGGGATGGGCAGGATAGTCAGTGACACCCCCATCCCAAGAATAAATTGTCTAAAATCCATTTGAAGAGGATAATTCAACTAAAATTAGTTTGAGAAGCGTTGACTTAGTGGACACCAAGGTTGACTTTTAAGAGCCTGTGGGAGGAGGGATCAAGCTCGTGAGGGGATGTGAGGAGTTTGAAGGGTTTAAGATTCTGGGGGAGAGTTGGTGATGGAGCAATGGGTGGTGTAAGCTGGGCGGGGGGCGGGGGGCGGAGGGAGGGGTCTGAAATCTGTATAAGGGGAGAGGGTTTAGACGAGCAATTGCCTGTGCTGGTGTTACTAATGGAGGTCAGTGGAGAGAGGAAAGAGCCTGGAGATGAGAGATTCTTCACCTGTTGGACAAGAAGCTCAATGTCATGTCTGGAATTATAAATGGCTCACATATCACAGATGACCAGGACTTTAATAAGGCACTGACAATTTGGAACTCAAAGGGTTAATCCTTGCTTTCCCTCACGAGCCAATTGGTCAAGGTTCACCTGCCAATAACTAGTTAATCACGGTTCCACGTGACCAGCTTTGCCCTGAGGATGTAGGAGACGGCCTCATTGCCCAGGTCCCCTGTATCCCCTGCACGGTGACCTGAAGAAAAGAGTTAATGATTACAGGAAGGGACCGTTTTACTGTGGGTGAATTACCCCAGTAACCAAGGTCCCTCTTCAGCAAAGGTCAGCGCCTATCAGATCATGGCCAAACTCAAATAGCTGACCGTTTTCGATCAAACTGCTCCTTCCTTGAAATGACTGACTCTTGTACTGATTTGATAAGGGGATTCAGGAGACACTTTGTCCAGGAACGGGTGAGAATGTGCAACTTGCTCCAACGAGGAGTGGCTGAGGTGAATATCACAGATACACCGAAGGGGAAAGTTTAAATAAACACACGAGGGAGAAAGGAACAGAAGGAGATTCTGAAAGGGCGAGAGATGGAAACATTCCTCATGCAGAGCAAGTACCCTGGCCCCCACCCACCTCCCCGGGGATCTTCATGCAGCCCAATCCTGCATCATCTGTCACTGACCCTTTTGAGTGGGATCGGGCATTGGGCAGGCTACACTGATGATTCAAACATGAGAAACTTGTACTGTTGATAGGAAATGAGATTTTTTTACTAGAGCGAGTTGTTGTGGTCTGGAAGGCGCTGCCTGAAAGGGCGGTGAAAGCAGATTCAATCGGAACTTTCAAAAGGGGTTTGGATAAATACTCAAAAAAGGAGAGAATTACAAGGTTATATGGAAAGAGCAGGGGAGTGGGGGCTAATTGGACCCTTTCAAAGAGTCAGCACAGGCACGATGGATTGAATGGCCTTCTCCTGTGCTGTATGATTTTGATGAAATTGCAACACTTACAAAGGGAAGCTAACTCAGGAATACTGTGGATTTGTGTTTAAAATCTTTGTGTCCAAGTAACTGTCTTTGGCTCGGTCACACAGCGCTGAGTAACTGAACCTTGGCTTCCTATCGAGGGGCAGATCATTAAAAACAATCATTTCAGGTTTCATTTTATGACTCTGCTTTTTTCAAATTGGAAAATAAAACCTCCTTTGAAGTTTAAATGAAATAATTTGTTGTGGCACTAATGTTGTTTCCCGACACATTTTCCTCACTGAGTGGGGGGGGGATTCAGACGATTGACGGCCTGTTAATGATTTTATTAATCCCATTGCTACCTCTGAGTTGCTGTTTGCAGCCTCTGAACCCCCTGGACCCACACAATAACTCACTCGTAGCTTTGAAAAAATCGACAAATATCTCCACGTCCTTTGACCTCAGCCGCAGATTGAAAATGCGTGTCTGTACCAAGTTGACAGACCTTAGCCACTAGGTTTCCAAGATTTGGTTCCGCACCTCGGATATCTCAGCCTGGGCCCCCTCCAGAGTGCCTCCCAGAGCCTGGGCCCAGGGCCCTTCCTGTGGAACATAATGAGCAGCACAGACCAATTGGGCTGAATGGCCTATTCCTGTGCTGTAAATTCTGTTTAGTTAACCATTAATCAGAATCATCGTCTACACGTTAATTAGTATCTGGGTATTTTCTGAATAATCTCGTTTCATTTCAGTTTTTGAGGCTTTCTCTTGTTTTGAAAGTGTCTCATTCACAGAGCCCACGCCCTGTGAATGTGAGGATGAGAGAGTTTGGAAACTCATCGCCCTGGTGAGTATGTCCCACTTGATATTTTGGCACCGTTTTTAGTGAGTGTGTCAGAGCACGGTGGACTGGGATGGAAAGTTTCAATCCTTGTGTTCAGCACATGGTCCACTCAATGGATGGCACATCCCAACTGGGATTACTCACCTTGGGTGAGCTCCCAGCTCCAGCCAGCACCAACTCCCCCCATTCCATCCTTCCCCCTGCCCCTACGTACCACCACCCCCCCAACACCCCCTGCCCCCCTCCCCGGCCCCCCAACCCCCTCCCCGGCCCTCCAACCCCCTCCCCCACCCCCCTCCCCCCTTTGGATTGAAGCTTCTGAAGGAGCTGATGTGCAGGAGCCTGAAGAGGTTACCAGGCGTCTGCTGAGGTCCATTAAATTTATCAACCTGTTGAACGGGACAAATGAAAGTTCATCTCTTTATGTCAGAAAACAGGATGGGGTCGGAGAGGATTCCAATCTGTGAGTTGCTTGTGTGAGAAAATTGCGCAATTGATCAGCTGACAACAATGACCTCTGCAAATTTCCTATTGTATCTCCCCCCACAGTGACTACGCTTCAAAAAGACTTCACTGACTGTGCAGCACTTTGGGATCGTGGGGTCGTGAAAGGTGCTATAGAAATGCAAGTCTTTTTTTTTCTTTGATACAACACTGCTAACATAGTGAAGCATCCTGCAGGAGCAATTAATCAGTGGAAAGTTGACAGTGAAGCCACATAAGGAGACAAAAGCTTGGTCAGAGAGGTAGGCTTTAAGGGGCATCTGAAAGGAGGAGAGAGTGAGAGGAAGAGAGAGAGAGAGAGAGAGACAGGCGGAGAGGTTCAGGGGGGAATTCCAAACCTTGAGGCCCAGGCAGCTGAAGGCACGGCCACCAATTGCGGGATGATTAAATCAGGGATGTGTAAGAGGCCAGAAGTGAAGGAGCACAAAGGCCTCAGAGGCTTGTGGGGCTGGAAGAGGGTTACAGAGATTGGGAGGGTGTGAGGCCATGGAGAGATTTGAAGATGAAAATTTTGAATTGAGATGTTATGGAAAGGGGAGGCCAGTGAGAACAAGGGGTGATGGGTGAATGAGACGCGGTGTGAGTTAGGATATGGGCTGCAGAGTTTTGGATGAAGTTGAGGTTTATGGGAGAGAGTGAGGGGAGAGCGTGAGAAAGAAAGAACTGTGGCTTAGTCCCATTAGGAGCTGAAGAGGAGAGCAGGAAACAAATCATCTGAAATGTCTAAACTCAAAATAGCTTCCCAACCGATTTAAAGTCTCCTTTGGTAGTAATCCTACAGCAGGGCTGAAGCTCCTCCAATTCCAGCCTCTTGTATATCCCCAATTTCCATTGCTGTACCATTGGTAGCCGTGCCTTCAGCTGCCTGGGCCCTCAGCTCTGGAATTCCCCCCCTAAACCTCTCCTCCTCTCTACCTCTCTCCTCCTTTAAGAAGCTCCTTAAAACCTATCTCCCTGACCAAGTTATTGGTCACATGTCTCCTGTACCCTGGGGTCAAACCCCTCTCGCTACAGTGATAGTGAAATGATCCAAGTCCCCCACAGGAGCAGAGGCTGCTTGAGGCAACAGTTGGGCAAGTTCCACTTAGAATGCTGCTCCTGTCATTAATTAGCTTCAGGTCTGTTAGGACTCATATTGGACTCAAAACGTTAACTCTCTTTCTCTTGCCACAGATGCTGTCAGACCTGCTGAGTTTTTCCAGCATTTTCAGTTTTTATTCCGGGTCGCTTAGCCTTAGCGACTTGAGATTTACAGGGACAGAGTTTTAAATTAGATGTTTGGATCCAGGGCTCTCCACTACCTGAGAGAGCAGTGTGGCTCTCTGCTCCTCTCCCGGCTGTGTTGATACTCATTGGGATGGAGAATGTATGGGAGGTCAATGCTGGATGATTGATCCTTCACTTGAACTGGGTGTGGGGGTGGCGAGGGAGTGTGTGGGTGTGGCGAGGGGGTGTGTGGGGGTGTGTGGGATGTGTGGGGGTGTGTGGGGGTGTGTGGGGATGTGTGGGGATGTGTGGGGGTGTGTGGGGGTGTGTGGGGATGTGTGGGGGTGTGTGGGGATGTGTGGGGTGTGTGGGGGTGTGTGGGGGTGTGTGGGATGTGTGGGGGTGTGTGGGGGTGTGTGGGGATGTGTGGGGATGTGTGGGGGTGTGTGGGATGTGTGGGGGTGTGTGGGGGTGTGTGGGATGTGTGGGGGTGTGTGGGGGTGTGTGGGGGTGTGTGGGATGTGTGGGGGTGTGTGGGGGTGTGTGGGGGTGTGTGGGGATGTGTGGGGTGTGTGGGGGTGTGTGGGGGTGTGTGGGATGTGTGGGGATGTGTGTGGGATGTGTGGGGATGTGTGTGGATGTGTGGGGGTGTGTGGGGGTGTGTGGGGGTGTGTGGGATGTGTGGGGGTGTGTGGGATGTGTGGGGATGTGTGGGGGTGTGTGGGGTGTGTGGGGGTGTGTGGGGGTGTGTGGGGGTGTGTGGGGATGTGTGGGGGTGTGTGCGTGTGTGTGGGGGTGTGTGGGGGTGTGTGGGATGTGTGGGGGTGTGTGGGGTGTGTGGGGATGTGTGGGATGTGTGGGGGTGTGTGGTGTGTGTGGGGATGTGTGGGGGTGGGTGGGATGTGTGGGGATGTGTGGGGGTGTGTGGGGGTGTGTGGGGGTGTGTGGGATGTGTGGGGGTGTGTGGGGGTGTGTGGGGGGTGTGTGGGGATGTGTGGGGGTGTGTGGGGGTGTGTGGGATGTGTGGGGGTGTGTGGGGGTGTGTGGGGGTGTGTGGGGGTGTGTGGGGGTGTGTGGGATGTGTGGGGGTGTGTGGGGGTGTGTGGGGGTGTGTGGGATGTGTGGGGGTGTGTGGGGGTGTGTGGGGGTGTGTGGGGTGTGTGGGGGTGTGTGGGGGTGTGTGTGGATGTGTGGGGGTGTGTGGGATGTGTGGGGGTGGCGAGGGGGTGTGTGGGGGTGTGTGGGATGTGTGGGGGTGTGGGGGTGGGTGGGATGTGTGGGGGTGGGTGGTTGCTGAAGCCAATGCTGATGCCTCAAATGCTTGTGACAAAAGAAAGACTTGCATTTCTATAGCACCTTGCACAATCTCGGGGGTCTTGCTTTGATCTGTCTGGTCCATCCTGTCCTCACTCACTCTGCCATCAGGAGGCGATAGCAAGTCAACATTTGGAATAACTCTGTTACCTCCTATGATATGTCCATTCAAAGTTAACACAAGGCAATGGGATTTCCTGAAGACCAGTGTTGTCTTGTACACATAAACACAGCAGGTTGGTCAAAAATTATTCAATGCTTTACAGGAATTTAAGAACATAGGAAATAGGAGCAGGATTAGGCCACTCAGCCCCCCTGAGCCTGCTCCACCATTCAGTAAGATCATGGTTGATTGTGGCCTTAACTCCACTTTCCTGTCTGCTCCTCCCCTCCACCCCTCCACCCCTCCAACCCTCCACCCCTCCTCCCCTCCACCGCTCCACTCCACCACCCCTCCTCCCCTCCACCCCTCCACCCCTCCACCCCTCCTCCCCTCCACTCCTCCACCCCTCCACCCCTCCTCCCCTCCACCCCTCCTCCCCTCCACCCCTCCACCCCTCCACCCTCCTCCCCTCCACCCCTCCACCCCTCCACCCCTCCACCCCTCCTCCCCTCCACCCCTCCTCCCCACCATCCCTCCTCCCCTCCACCCCTCCACCCCTCCACCCCTCCTCCCCTCCACTCCTCCACCCCTCCACCCCTCCTCCCCTCCACCCCTCCACCCCTCCACCCCTCCTCCCCTCCACCCCTCCACCCCTCCACCCCTCCACCCCTCCTCCCCCCACCCCTCCACTCCTCCACCCCTCCACCCCCAATAACCCTTGACTCTCTTGTCAATCAAAAATCTGCCTAACTCAGTTATCTTTAATATATTCAATGGCCCAGCCTCTCAATGCTCTCTGGGGAAGAGAATTCCAAACACCAATGACCCTCTGAAGGTGGAAGTTCCACCTCATCTCCATTTTAAACTGTGCCCTCCAGGTCTAGGCTCCCCTGACAAGGGGAAGTATCCCCTCAACATCCATTCTGCCAAGTCCCCTTAGAATCTTGTGTGTTTCAATAAGATCACCCCTCATTCTTCAAAACTCCAGGCCCAGCCTGCCCAACCTTTCCTCATACACCAACCCCTTCATCAATGGAAGCAGCCGAGTGAACCTTCTCTGAACTGCCTCCAGTGCCTCTCCTTAAATAAGGAGATCAATAAGGAACATAGAATGAAAGGTATGAAGTAAAGCCCAGACCATCTATCTAGATGAGTTCACCATAGTAGATCAGAGATGAGGAACACACGAGTTTAATAACAGCCTCTGGTGCCAGAGTTGCTAAGTGACTGACCTAGAAGATTTTTTCATTGGAACCTCAGTTTGTTATTAGCTTCTCTTAGTCTCAGTGGGCTGACAGGGCATTATAGGAACAGGAGGAGGCCATTCAGCCTCTTGAAACCATTCCGCCAGTCAGTTAGATCTTGCCTGACCTATACCTGAACCCCGCTTGCCTGCCTTTGCTTCACATCCAACAAAAAAATGACATAAATCCCAGTCTTTAACGCTTCAATTGACCCCCTCCACCCCCAGTATCCACAGACTTTTTAGGAGAGAGGGAACCAATTGGAAATAGCAAGATCCCAAAAGACAATTGCCTTTGGAGTTGATTGAGAGAGGAAGCCCTGATTTTTGATGAATTCAACCACGGGATATTTTGACATCGATCTGAGGCACTACAATTAGATGTTTCTCATCTCTGATCTACCATGGTGAACTCCTCTAGATAGATGGTCTGGGCTTCACTTGATACCTTTCATTCCATGTTCCTTATTGGTTTCCTTATTTGAAGAGAGATTACACTTGCACTGGAGGCAGTTCAGAGAAGGTTCACTCGGCTGATCCCTGGGATGAAGGGGTTGGTTTCAGAGGAAAGGTTGAACAGGTTGGGCCTATACTCAATGGAGTTTAGTAGAATGAGAGGTGATCTAATTGAAACATCTAAGATTCTGAGGAGACTTCTGATTCTCTCTAGAAATCCTTTAATCACCTGAAACACGTCAATAGATTCACCCTCTAATCAAGGAAATACCAGCTTAGTCTGTGCTCCTGTCCTCGCAATTCACCCCTTTCTGCAGACACTGCACTGTAGACCCTCCAATGCCAGTGTGAGGTTCAGCAACTGACCCAGAGGAGACTGTATGGATCCTCAGTTCACTGAATTAAGGAGGTGAGGTGGGGGGGATTTTAGTTGGGGCTCCTACTCCAGAATGCGAGTCAGTGCCTGTGTGAACATTGGATGAGGAAAGAATTAATTAAATGTAATTGTGATGCTGCCTGCAGTCAAATAGCTGCCTGATACTTGCCTAACATGAGTAAGTATACATTGAACGGTTGTAACGTGAACTGTGAGGAAGGTGGCGAGAGACTTCAAGAGGATGTAGACAAGGAGGTGCTATGGGTGGATATGTGGCAGATAAAATTTAATGCAGAGAAGTGGGAAGTGACTTGTTTTGGTTGGAAGAACAAGGAGAGGTGAGATAAAAATTGCCTGAAGCCTTGTTTGCCCTCTTGTGGATATTAAAGGTCCCATGGGTATTATGTTGAGAAACAGGGCGAGTTCTGCACTGTGCCTCAGAGCCACTCCTAAAGGCTGCCAGTCATTACTTTATGATGTGTACAGAGTTTCTGAGATTTGGACTATATTGTTACAACAACGTTATTGCAGAGTGTTAGGGTCCATATTGTTCAGGACTCAGAGCTCAATGAGTTGAAATACTTTATACTTGACCATCCTGAGCTTGTTCAGGCTTGCACAGAGGAAAGCCTCAGGAAACAAAGCAGGTGCTTCGAAACCTGTCATATTTTTAATATACCAACCCTATGAGATCACTTTATTTAGAGTATTGATCTGTAAAGCATAGGATCGGCCCCAGGCCAGATCTGGCTCTGTGCTCAGAGAGTTGCTCTTAGCTTGCATGACAGTGAAGATGTTACACTGAGACCCCCCAGTCCACGGATTCATTACACTGAGACCCCCAGTCCATGGGTTCATCACACTGAGACCCCCCAGTCCATGGGTTCATTACACTGAGACCCCCAATCCATGGGTTCATTATACTGAGACCCCCATTACATGGGTTCATTACACTGAGACCCTCCAGTCCATGGGTTCATTACACAGAAACCCCCAGTCCATGGGTTTGTGAGGGGAAGAATCAAACAGGCTTTCTGATGATGGCTCCTCACACACCACCACCCTCTACCCCCCCTAACACACACACTCAAAGACACACATTAACCACCTCCACACATACACACACACACACAGACCACACATACACATGTATTTTATCTTCTTCCTGATCACTGCCCACTGACACCTGTTGAGAGTGCATGGGTGAGAGAGGGGGAGGTGTGTGTGTGTGAGTGGGGCCTGTGTGTGGGATGGGTGTGTGTGTGTGTGTGTGTGTGTGTGTGTGGGGGATGTGTGTGGGTGTGTGAGGGGCCTGTGTATGGGATGGGTGTGTGTGTGTGTGTGTGTGTGTGTAGGAGGGGACAAGATCAGTCACACCTGTGATGCACAACCAGTCAAATAGCCCCTGACACCAAGTAGCCTGACCCATGAGGAAGAACCATTTTGAGTTCCATGCCATTTTCTGTGGAACCAGAAAATCTGTTCCTTCCAGAGAGAAGAGAAGAAGATAAATAGGAGAAATTATTTTGTAAAATTTTGACATCACAATGTGTTTCCAGTGTTGCTGCAAACAATCTCCACTTGGTTTGGAAAGAGCAGGCAGCTGTTGTACACACCCAACTGTATAAATAATCATCTCCAGTCACTCAGATGCCATTCTTTAATTTACTGACACTCCTTTAATGAGGTTGTTGAGGAAAGGACATGGGCTGGAACTGAACCATGGACAGAGCTTTACAGGGCCTTACAGCACAGGGTCAGGAGTTGGTCGTGGGTGAGTCACACTTGTCACATTCCACACTGTGCCAATGTCACTGCGGTTCCTTTTAAGTTGTTCTTTGTCGATAAATTGGGAAGCTGGTGTTGTGCCAGGGGGTTGGATGCCTGGAACTGCCTCTCTGTGGCTGGGCAGTCCGTGTGACTGATTTACCTCCACCCCAATCGCTTTAAATGTCCATTATCAAGCTGAGTGCTGGCCGTGAGGGTCCGACATGAAATGAGTTTGACTCAGTTATTACCTGAAAAGGAAGAATGTGCAGCACTAGAAAGATTAGGCCGGGGAGTGGCACTGGGTTAATTGCTCCTTTGGAGAGCTGGCACAGTCATGATGGGCTGAATGGCCTCCTTCTGTACAGTAACCATTCTGCGATTCAGTCTCAGTTTGGGCTCCAACAGGTACCAGGCTTTCCAAAGTTCAGCCTTCGATTGTCAAACTCACTCTGAGAGCGCAACTGACTCAGGGAGGCTGTGGGAGCATTTGGGGGGAAGACGTTTATCTCCATGGTGCCTCTGTTGGAAAGTGTGAACTTTCCTTTCAGAAAGTCTCAAAGATTTCACAGACAGTGAATGGCTTTGGAAATGCCGTCAGTAATTTTGTGAGCAATACCTGCTATTCATTTCCAGAGATCCCACACAGACCATACTAACAGGCCCTGACTGACCTGGTGGTAACTGTGAGGCAACAGAGCAGCACACACCAGCTCCCTAAAACACCAGCCCCAATCAGGACCAACCAGTGCTATGGAAATGGGGGTTCGAGGAGAGGAGAAAAAGTCACAGAGAGAATGAGAAACAAATTAAAAAAAACAGAGAGGGAGAAAAACAGAGTGAGAACAAGAGGGAGGATGAGATAGACAGAGAGAAAAACGGAGTGGGAGAGAATAATAGAAACAGTGCAGGTCATCAGCATCAGACTGACTCTGTACCAACACCAGGGCAAAGTAGGACAGACTTAAAGGGGCATCTATAAACGTTTAAAGAATGAAAGCAGCATTCCGAGGATTAGAGAGAGTGAGGGAGTGGGGTGGGAAAGTAAAACAAAGACAGCAAGACTTAAATAGGAAGATAGAGAGAGAAAGATAGAAGGGAAATAAATGCAGAGAGATCCAGAGAGAGGGGAGGTGAAGAGAGTTGGGCTCCTGAGAAAGGCGGGAGAGAGAGGAGCAACAGGTAGGGAGGAGAGAGAGAGGGAGAGAGAGGAGACAGAGGGAGGCAGGAGAGAGGAGGGATGGATAGGGGAGAAGAGAGAGAGAGGAGGCAGAGGAAGGAGAGAGAGGAAGGAGAGAGAGGAAGGAGAGAGGATAGGCATTTGGGGAGGAGGGGAGAGGTGGAGGATGGAGGGAGAGAGAGAGAGAGAGAGGAGAGACAGATAGGGGAGAGGAAGACGAGGGAGAGGAGGAGGAGGAAGAGAGAGGACAGAGAGGAGGAGGCAGAGATCAGTAAGTTTTATGATTTTTCTGGGCCCAGACTATCTGAGAGCTGAGGAAGGTGGAGCGTTTCATTGTCTCATTGTCAGAGCCTGTCATCATAAAAAACCCACCCACCCAGGTCACTAAAGCCCTTTAGGGAGGGAAATCTGCTGTCCTTACCCAGTCTGGCCTACATGTGACTCCAGACCCACAGTAATGTGGGTGACTCTTAAATGCTCTCTGAACAAGGGCAATTAGGGACGGGTAATAAATACTGGCCTAGCCAGTGACGCCCAGATCCCATGAATTAAATAAAAAGTGTGTGAGAGAGAGAGAGAGAGAGGGGGTGGGGGGTGTAGAGAAGGGGGTAGAGGAGGAGAGGGAGAGAGAGGGAGGGAGGGGGTGGGGAGGAGGGGGAGAGAGGGATGGAGAGGGGGAGAGAGAGAGGGGAGAGAGGGGAGGGGGGGGGCAGAAAAAGACATTTCCATAATCCCTCAAATTGTGAGAGAACCTGTGAAGATTTGGGGGTAAATTTGTAAAAAAAAAAATCGCCCTTCACTGAAACGCTCTGGATACTCCGCGAGGGGTTTAAATGTCCCGTCTCTGCCTCCGCCTGTCCCGGGACAGGGTCTTTATTCTGATTGATGTCCCAGGGTTTTTAAAAACTTTAAAAAGTGTTCTCTCTCGAGTTGTTTCCTGCTTTGATCAGGGAGGCAGAATCTATTCCAGACCCACCGCTTAATTCAGGGCAACAGCGGCAATGATCCCAGCTCTGGGAGACTGATCATTGTGAGCTGAGGGACACGGGTAGAAACACAACACGCTGTTTCAATTCTTCATAATCTTTTCAAAATGCAAAGCGTCCCAACGTTGTGTGAAAGCGACCAGCACAGGATTTACAGGCTGCCTGAGATCAGTGGAAATTCCTGTTCTGAGGCTGGTGGTGTTTAAAAAGCTCCTTCACTGCCCACACCCGCATTCACTGCCTTTCAGAGTGCAGGATAGAGAGAGGGCAGGAGACCGGAGTCAGGCATTGGACACTGCCTGCAGTATGTTCACCCTCTGTGACAGGTAACCTGCGTGTGTCTCTGTCCGTGTCTGTGTGTCTATCTGTGTGTGTTTGTCTGTGTCTATCTGTGTCTCTGGCTATGTGTATGTCTAGGTCTGTCTATCTACCTGTCTGTGTGTCTGTGCTTGTGTGTGTGTCTATCTATCTGTAATTGTGTGTCTATCTGTGCTTGTGTGTGTGTGTGTGTGTCTATCTATCTGTGATTGTGTGTGTTTGGTTACCTGTGTGTGTCTCTAGTTTTCTGCTTTTACTGTGTGTCCCACACTACACTTCTGAGCAGCTGGGCGTGAGAATTGGGAATGTAGAGGCAGTGCAGACATGTATTATTGACCATCATTTCAGTTTTGTTTTTACTGAGGTCACCTGGATTCTATAGAGAAGAGTAGGGTATGTCGCTGATGGGAAGAGAAAAGACAGATTTGTATTTCAACTCTGAAGCTAAAAGGTGAGGGAGATTGATGGACATTGTGCTGATCTGGACTCCTCACTCTAACACTAACTCTCCTCCCTATTCACACACTGCATGTGTTCCCAGAGCTTCATTCTGGGGCAATGTCTTGTGTTTTATTGATTTGTGATTGGCAGCTGATTTTGTGCTCAGTTCTGATCCCTTGTCCAGCTTGGGAATCTCAATTTACCATCTGATATATATTGATGACCTAGGGCCTTGGTGTACTGGGCACATTTTCACAATTTGCAGATGATACGAACATTTGAAGCGTTGTGAACTGTGAGGAGAGGTTAGAACTTCAAAAGGACATAGACAGTTGGTGGAGTGGGCGGACAGGCAGAGTTCAATCTGGAGAAACGTGGAGTCATTCATTTCAGTGGGAAGAACATAGTGAGACAATCTAAAATAAAGGGTACAATTCTAAAGGGGCTGCCGGAACTGAGGGACCCGGGTGTATATTTGAATAAGTCATTGAAGGTGGCAGGACAGGTGGAGAGCACATTTAATAAAGCAGACTTTGTTGATAGGGGCACAGAGTACACAAGGAGGTTATGTTGAGCTTGTACAAAATGCTGGTTTGGCCTCAGCTGGAGCACTGCGTCAAATTCTGGGCACTGCAGTTTAGGAAAGTTATGAAGGCATTAGAGAAAGTGCAAAAACTGGCCCAGTGTGTTCTGCAGAAACTCTGCAGTGCGCTGGGTCTAAGATTGCCCCATGACACAGGGAGATCTAACGTTAATCACTCACTAATTCACACTGGCCCTTCCTCTTTCAGTTCCAAACATTCAGTAACTTTTTGCTGAACTTTGAACCTCTCACATGGCACACTGCTTGGCTTAGGTTAATTAAACTCAGAATTCATCAGGAAACGGCTGATTCAGTACCAAGTGCAAGCTAACAGCGATAATGAAAGTGGAAAAGATAGTTTATACGGGTCTTGTCTCCCTATACTGTTGGAACCTTCAACTCCAGGCAGTGTTAAGAGGCTGCTTTCTGTAACCAAAGGGCTGCCTTCATTCTCTATTATATCAATACCATTATGGTGTATGGTCTGAAATTTCCTCTCTCTTCCCAAACTCCTATGCACTCTGCCTATCCCTTCACCAGGTTTACTCACTCCATGGTCTGTTTGCTACACTGCCTCATTCCAAATCACAATGGGAAAACAATGGAACTTGATTTCGATGATTTTGTTTTGTTTTATTTTAAGCTTCCTTTGATTTAATTGAGCCATGTGTTCAGTTATTGTATTAATGCTGCCCTTGGCGCTGATCACACTCAGGTGGCACTGGCAGTGATTCAGTGCCAGGTCCCTCTTGATTCACTTTGAATTGCACCCTCAGGCTGACCTGGAATCACCATCAGAGTATCAGTACTGAGGGAGTGCTGCACTGTTGGAGGGTCAGTAACTGAGGGGGTGCTGCACTGTCGGAGAGTCAGCACCGAGGGAGTGCTGCACTGTCGGAGGGTCAGTACTGAGGGAGTGCTGCACTGTCATAGTGTCAGTACTGAAGGAGTGCTGCACTGTCACAGGGTCAGTACTGAAGGAGTGCTGCACTGTCACAGGGTCAGTACTGAGGGAGTGCTGCATTGTCGGAGGGTCAGTACTGAGGGAGCGCTGCACTGTCGGAGGGTCACTACTGAGGGAGTAACTCAGTACTGGCGGTAAGTAAATGCTGTTGAATCATTTTGAATTGTCCCCCTCAGGATGACCTTTCTCCTGGACAAGGATATACTGTTAAAAACAAACCTGAGAAGACCGATTCGCTGCTTCCTCATTTACCTTTCCTTCCTCTTTTCACCTCTGATTCTGTCCTGTACTCGGAGGGTCAGCCCGACGAGGTGGGTAGCACTCTCCCTTCTGAGTCAGAATGTTGTGGGTTCAAATCCTAGGAACAAGGATGCAATACTAACCAGTTGATCTATTTATTGAATGATGTTGTTTCAGGGACAAATATTGATCAAGACATTCCGGATAATTCCCCATCTCTTCTTCAAAATAGACCCAGGAAACATCTGCATCCACGCGAAAGGGCAGATGGGACCTCAGTTTAATGTCTCACCCAAAAGATAGTACCTCTGACAGTGCAGCGCTCCCTCGGTACTGACCCTCCGACAGTGTGGTGCTCCCTCATGTCACGACTCACTGGGGATAGTGCACTGCAATATCAGTCCCACTGCTCCCTGAGCTGTGACAAATGTGAAAAAATTCAACCAACACACCAAATTGTTTAATTTAGGTTAACAGAATATGAGCACCAGGTTTGCAAGCTTAATAAGTAATTGACTGTTTATTGAACAAATTGCCTTTAACCAGTGGCAAAAGAATGAAATCTGAACTGCTAATTTCTAACTCTGTAATCCAAACACACAAGACGCATAAGACACACAAAAACATGGATTTTAAGGGTGGGATAAAACAGTTCAATAGCACCAATTCCGGAGTACAGGATTCGATGGGTTGATTTTTGATCGATGTCTCCCCAATTCCTTTCAGTTATTTGTTGAAGACACGAAGTGGTCTTCCAGCAGTTTCCAGTCTCTAGTTTAACACTTGCCTTTTAGTGTTTCTAACAGTGATTTTCCCCTTTGCCTCTTGACAGAGGTTTTCAGAGAGAGAGCAAGTTATGGAGATATGAGGAGAAAACACCAGCTGGCTATTATTGTGGAATTACTGGAATCTTACACGCACAGGAGAGAGAGGTTTTAGATCTTTTTCCTTTCAAGCTAGGAGCTATTCTGCTGCACTGCTCTCACACAACCCTGATCACCTGGTCAGGAGCCAATTAAAATGTTGTTGCCAGGCAGTTCCCCATTAGACCATACTCCTCCTCAGCACCATCCTATCTTTCATGGCACACTCTGTTCCAGGACAGCAACATTGTATATATACCTCACACTGTTCCAGTAGACATGTCCTTCAAACAGTAGCCATTGTAACGTCAATCGACAGTCCAACAAATAAAAAGATACATTTGTTACACTCAGTACTGACCCTCTGACTGTGTGGCACTCCCTTAGTACTGAACCCCTGATAGTGCAGGACTCCCTCAGTCTTTTTTTCTCTTTTTCTTAAAGATAGATTGTTAGTGTAAGATCAATACTGGTATGTATAAAAATAATTATAACGATGTCTAATGAGTGGGGATGCTAGAGTAATTAATTAATAAATTAAATAAATTATCATAACGATGGTAGGATGGGTGATGTGTTGCTGCTGCAGCATGTGGGACCTGCTGGACACTAAGGTGATCCAGAGCGAACACATCTGAAAAAGTGTTTGTAGCTCGAGGAACTTCGGGTTCGAGTTAAGGGGCTGGACTCCGAGCTGCAGCCATTGTGCCACATCAGGGAGGGTGAAAGTTATCTGGACACTTCGCTCCAGGAGGCGACCACAGCCCTCAGGTTAGGTAATTCAGATTTGGTCTGTGATCAGGGACCGGAGGATGTGACTGTAGGTGAAGCAGATTTGGGGACCCAGGGGGTAGCAGTCAAGGAGCCTCGGCCCTTGCAACCGTCCAGCAGTTATAAGGTTCTTGCAAGCTGTGTGGACGAGAGCAGGGACTGCAAGAAGGATGAGTGAACTGACCATGGCACTGTGGTACAGGGAGCCATTCAAGTCGGAGGAGGAAATGGGAATGTAGTGGTGGTAGGGGACAGTATAATTAGAGGGATAGATACTGTTCTCTATAGCCGTGAGCGTGAGTCCCGAAGGCTGTGTTGCCTGCCCAGTGCCGGGGTTAAGGACATCTCCTCAGGGCTGGAGAGGAACTTGGAGTGGGAGGGGAGGGATCCAGTTGTCATCGTCCATGTACCAACGACGTTGATAGGACTAGAAAGGAGGTTCTGCTGAAAGAATTTGAATGGTTGGGAGCTAAATTGAAAAGCAGAATCTCCAAGGTAATAATCTCAGGATTACTACCTGAGCCGTGTGCAAACTGGCATAGGGTAAGTAAAGTCAAAGAGTTAAACGAGTGGCTCAAAGATTGGTGTGGGAGGAATGGGTTTCAGTTCATGGGGCACTGGCACCAGTACTGGGGTAGGAGGGAGCTGTTCCGCTGGGACGGGCTTCACCTGAACCATGCTGGGACCAGTGTCCTGGTGAATCGAATAACAAGAGCTGTAGAGAGGGCTTCAAACTAAACAGAGCTGGAGAGGGTTCTGGAGAGGGATATGTAGGAGGGTTCTGGAGAGGGGATATGTAGGAGGGTTCTGGAGAGGGGATATGAAGGTTTAAAAGGTAAAATGATATGGCAGCATTGCAGGGCAGCTATTTAGGTAATAATACCCAGAGTGTGACGGGAAGGGACAGAGTGTACAAACATAAAAAAAGCAGCAAATAGTGTCAAAAGGTAAAAAGGCAAAATTAATGGCTCTTTACTTAAATGCACGTAGTAGTCGGAACAAAATAAATGAATTAAGGGCATAAATAGAGCTTAATGAGTGTGATCTTATAGACATTACAGAGACATGGTTACAAGGAGATCAAATCTGGGAACTAAATATTCAGGGGTATGTGACTTTTCGAAAGGACAGGGAAGAAGGAAAGGGTGGTGGGGTAGCTTTGTTAGTATGAGATGGAATAAGTACAATAGCAAGAAATGATTTTGGATTGGAAGATGTAGAATCCATATAGGTGGAGGTAAGAAATAACAAGGGGAAGAAGACATTGGTGGGAGTAGTCTATAGGCCCCCTAACAGTAGCTATACTGTAGGACAGAGAATAAATCAGGAGATAATGAGGGCCTGTAAAAAGGCAGCACATTAATCATGGGTGACTTTAATCTTCATATAGATTGAGAAAAACAAATTGGCAGAGGTAGACATGAACAATAATTCAAAGTGTGTGTTCGGGAAGGTTTCTAGAACAATATGTTGTGAATCCAACCAGGAATCAGGCTATTTTGGATCTGGTAATGTGTAATGAGGCAGGTTTAATAAATGATCTCAGAGTAAAGGAACCCCTAGGAAACAGTGACCATAACATGGTAGAATTTAGCATTCAGTTTGAGAGTGAGAAACTTAGGTCAGAAACAACTGTTAAACTTAAATAAGGGTAATTACAAAGGAATGAGGGCAGAATTGGCTGGAGTGGGCTGGGAAAGGAATTTAGCAGAAAAGATGATTGATGAACAATGGCAGACATTTAAGAAAATAGTTCATGACTCACAACAAAGATATATCCCAGTGAGGAAGAAGGATTCAAGGAAGGGGATAAACCAACCATGGTTAACCAAGGAAGTTAAAGATAGTTTCAAACTGAAAGAAAAACATACAATATGACAAAGATTAGTGGTAAACCAGGGGATTGGGAAAGTTTCAAAAACCAACGAAAGATGACAAAAACAAAAAGAGGGAGAAAATAAACTGTGAGGGTAAACTAGCAAGTAATATAAAAACGGACAGTAATAGGTGGAACGGCAAGTGGTGAGGATGACACAAGGAGTCTACAGAGGGATATAGACAGGTTAAGTGAGTGGGCAAAAACTTGGCAGATGGAATATAATGTGGGAAAATGTGAGGTTATGCACTTTGGCAGGAAGAATAGAGGAGCTGAATATTATTTAAATGGAGAAAGACTGCAGAAAGCTGCAGCACAGAGGGATTTGGGGGTCCTCGTGCATGAATCCCAAAAAGCTAACATACAAGTTCAATAGGTAATTGGGAAGGCAAATGGAATGTTGGCCTTTAATTCAAAGGGAATGGAGTATACAAATAGGGAAGTCTTGCTAAAACTATATAAGGCACTAGTTAGACCACACCCAGAATACTGTGAACAATTTTGGTCCCCTTATCTAAGGAAAGATATACTGGCATTGGAGGCAGTCCAGAGAAGGTTCACTAGGTTGATCCTGGGTGTGGATGGATTTTCATATGAGGAGAGATTGAGTAGTTTGGACCTGTACTCATTGGAGTTTAGAAGAATGAGAGGCAACCTTATTGAAACATATAAGATTCTTAGGGGGCGTGACAGGGTAGATGCTGAGAGGTTGTTTCACCTTGTGGGAGCATCTAGAGGGCATAATCTCAGAGTAAGGGGTCGCCCATTTAAGACAGAGATGAAGAGGAATTTCTTCTCTCAGAGGGTAGTGAACCTGTGGAATTCTTTACCGCAGGGGGCTGTAGAGGCTGGGTTGTTCAGTATATTCAAGGCTGAGATAGACAGATTTTTAATCAGTAAGGGAATCAAGGGTTATGGTGAAAAGGCAGGAAAGTGAAGTTGAGGGATATCAGATCAGCCATGATCTCACTGAATGGCGGAGCAGACTTGATGGGCCAAATGGCCTACTTCTGCTCCTATGTCTTATGGTCTTATTAGCCCCCAACCATGCAGCACTCCCTCAGTATGGCCCTGGGAGTGTCAGCCTGGATTATGTGCTCAAATTTCTGGACTGGGACTTGAACCCACGACCTTCTGATTCAGAGTCACTGCCTACAGAGTCATGTCTGAGCAGAGGTTTGGATGTACTCTGGGATCACACAATGGGTCTTTGCCCATCTGAGATCAGTCCTACCAGAATGCTTTCTGTTACAATAGGGCTGATTTATCTCAGTCCTGTGTACATTTTCCCTGGGCCTGTTTTACACTCCCGCTGAAGCACTGTGGGTGGCTGGTGTACCTCAACTGTAACATGCCTGTGCAATGGTGCAGGGCAGCATGAGGCTGGCTCTGGACACCCAGGGGGTTGTCAACTTTGGTTGCATGTATTTTTGGAGGTGACTCCCGGATCTCTTCACTCCAACCACCCCCATGGGTCACACCTCCCCCTAGGGGTCACACCTCCCCCTCGGGTCAAACTGCCCCCCACGGTTCACACCTCCCCCTCCCCCACGGGTCAAACTGCCCCCTCGGGTCACCCACCCTGTCAAACAGCCTCCTTTCCCCACCTTCAATACATTTACGACTATTATACAACAACAACTTACATTTATACAACATCTTTAACAGCGTAAAACGTTCTCAAAGTGCTTCACAGGAGTATTATCGAGCAGAATTTGACACTGAGCTGTGTAAGGAGATGTTAGGACAGGTAACCAGAGGCTTGGCTGGGCGAGATAGGTTTTTAAGGAGAGAGGTGGAAGAGAGGGTTAGGGAGGGAAGTCCAGAGTTTTGCCACAGACAGGACTGCTGACGATGGAGTGATAATTTTGGTACATACCTTCTGTTGTGAATGAGTTGCCATGTGAATGTGCCACACTCACTATGCGCTATTTTGGTCCCAGTTACTACTCTGTCCATTCATAAGGTCCGAGTGTTCTCGAGGTGGTGAGCCAATGATGGTTATTCATTAACTCATTCTGTTGCCCTCTCTGCCTGTTACACAATGTTAATTCCTGGAGCACAGGGGGTTGTCACAGAACCTGAAGTTGGATGTTAAAACCTGTGACTGTATGTTGGCTAGATGGTTAAGCAGTGCAATTTCAACTCCATATTGCTTGTTCCCAGTGCAGTTGCTTTGATTTGGAATTACTGTGGTTTCCCAGTGTCTCAGATTAAAGCAGCCTGTTCACAATTTGGTCTCGCATTAGATCTCAAGATGAGCTTGTGCTATCACTAAGACTGCATGTTTCCACCCTCCATAATATAACTCGACTCTGCCACTGTCTCAGATGTTCAGTTCCTCATTCCTGCTTTTGTCACCTGCGGTCTCCACTATTCCAACACACCCCTGGCTGCTATCCCAGCCTCTGCCCTCCGTAAACTTGAGGTCACCCAAACTCAGCTGCCTGTGTCTTAAGTTGCAGCAAGTCCCCTATCACCCCTGTGCTCACGGACCCACACTAGCTGCTGATCAAACAATGTCTTGTTTTAAAATTCTCATCTTTGTTTTCCAATCCTTACATGGCCTCACCCTATATCTGTCATCTCCTCCAGTCTGACAATCCTCTGAGACACCTGTGCTCCTCTAGTTCTAGCCTCTTGTGCATCTGTGATTTTAATTGGTTCACCACTGGTGGCTGTGTTATTAGTTGTCTGGGCCCCAGGCTCTAGAATTCCCTCCCTACACCCCGTGCTGTACCTGTCCTGGGAGTGTTTGATGGGGACAGTGTAGAGGGAGCTTTACTCTATATCTAACCCCGTGCTGTACCTGTCCTGGGAGTGTTTGTTGGGGACAGTGTAGAGGGAGCTTTACTCTGTATCTAACCCCGTGCTGTACCTGCCCTGGGAGTGTTTGATGGGGACAGTGTAGTGTTAACTGGAATGAGATTATCTGACATAGAATTGGTCTTTTGAGCTGCGATTGAATCTAGTTGAGAGTAATTTGGATAATTTTACTAATCAGAACCTAAATGAATTAAAGGCATTCACATTTCAATTGTTTTTAAGGATTTGGCATTGATATTCATATTTCAGTATAATCCATACTGTAACTTATTGTATTACAGTGAGTAGAGAGGAGGGAGAGGAGGGTTAGAGGGGAGAGGAGCAGGGGAAGGGAGGGAGAGGGAAGATTAGAGAGTGGGGGATCGGAGGAGGTGCGCAGAGAATAGACGGACAGTGGGTCTGATGTTTTCTGGTTGTTACTTCAGATCACGGCCTGGACCTTTGCCTGTGGCTGTCACCATTCTTGGCTTAGTTGCCCTGATCCAGGTACGAGCTGAGGTGAGTACAATCTCCAGGCCTGTTCCACTGGTTCACTACTTCCACTCGCAGTGTGACCATTGGGAATTTAGTGTGATTGTTTAATAAACGGAAACATCCAACCACCCCCCCGCTACCCCGCCCCCTCCCCCCACCGCTACCCGCCCCTGCCAAATCCCCAAGACGACCCGCGGCCCACCCCTCCTCTCCCATTTTCTTCCTACTGCCCCTATAGGGGCTGGGAGGAGAGGCTATTCTTCATGGATCAGTCTGGTCATTGTCAGTGGGCTGCAGACCTGTGGAGGGCGTCACAGCTGAGCCCAAACCACATCCAGACGCTCCTTATGCACCTCTGGCACTATGTGAGGGCCAGATCAGACTCAGCTGTGATGCCTCCCAATGTTGAATAGTGTGGGGACGACAAAGGCAATCGTTAACTTCTGGTGACGTGGCACCGCTGCAGGGTGGAACCTTGGAAGCCTCGATTGCAATGCCAAGTAATGGGTCCAGCCGCTGATCTTTCAATCCTTTCAAAATCAGGAATCGTCTGGACCCTGTGAGTTGGGGAGCTGGGGGCAGGTGTGCAGAGGTAGGATGGGATGGGCAGGGGTGAGAGGGAGGGCTGGGAGTCACACTCAGTCACACGGAGGAGCTACATCCTACAGATTAGCAAGACCCCCCCAAGTCTAACTCCAAGGTAGTTTTGAGTTAGCCCCTCTCAGCTGAGGCATCAACACACATGGGAAAAGGGCTGTTCAACCAAGGGGGGGCAGACAGGGATGGGTGGCAATAATATTGAAACTTCTAGGAATTTCAGTCCAAGGTTCCAATCCCACCCCATCCACCTACTTCGCGCCCCCATCAGTCAGTGACCCAACTCCAATGGCCATTCCTCCAGTGTACCCAGGAGCATGGTAGACTATTGGACCACAGTGGGCTTCACAGTCAAATCTCAGCTCG